>NW_007758617.1:0-618 GCF_000696425.1 Galeopterus variegatus | reverse complement strand
CGGAGTGAGAATAAGATTTGAACGTGCTATTTCTTCAAATGGGTCTCTCAGGTTTTTGCACTGTGTGAATCTAATTTTTTAAGAACTACAAAGGTAGTTCGAAAGCTCATGGAAAATACGAATCTTTCTATGAACTTTTGAAGAACCCTTGTATACTTCTCCTATAACGTGGCCTCTTAACATAAGCTATTACTAAACTCAACTGAAGAAAAAGCTCTCTCTTCCAACACCAAAGGAAAAAATTGGCTCTGCTAGAGATTGCCTTCAACATAGCATCTTCCTGAGGGACACTCAAGAGCAGCCTTCACTACCGGTGATTTTTGTCTTTTGGGCTTATATGCTAGCCTTAGAAGTTCATCCTCAGATAAGATGTAATTCACACTGTATAAACAGGATACATTTTACCTACAATAGACCTTGTTGGTGACTGAGGAAAAAAACAAGAGTAGAATTCTTTCAAATACTTTTGAACAATTCTAATTCCAGAGTTAAGGAGCATCTTACATATTTCACCAAATTCTGATAGTTATGAAGATTGTATATGCCAAAATACATTATACACACACATACTTTTTATTTAAATAGTCTTATTTGCTTTTACTTAAGGCCATTTGAATT
>NW_007758616.1:6085-6678 GCF_000696425.1 Galeopterus variegatus | reverse complement strand
ACCCCAGCTTACATTTCTAACCATGTATCATGAGCTTGTGTACACACCTTCACTGCCAGACAACACGCTGAGCCTGCCTTCCTTTGTAAATATATTTAGGAAGTACTCACTGAATAAAATACCAAACAATGTCCCTAACGATGAAAGGAATCCAGCATACTTTTGGCTTTCTCTGTTAAAAGTGTTCTCAATATGGCAAATCAAAATTTCAACCTCCGTGTAGCCTAGTCTAGAAAGCTGGTCTATGGAAGATCAACTGTTATTACAAATTGATAATTTGGCGAACATCCACTCAAGCTGTTTATTAAGTATGAATGCCTCCGTTTTACTAATTTAAGATAGTGAAACTTTAGATAAGGCCATGAATGATTACATTTCAAGCACCCTATATCGAGACAAAAGCCTATACTGAAAACAACAAAATGTAGGGTATCCAGACCTACCGAGAAATATCTGAAGGACACTTTAAGGGGGCCTGAGGGGATACCACTGAGTAATGCTGTTTGAAAGAGGGATGACATGCGTAGCCTGCTTGCCATGATAACCTCTTCCTAACTACTTAACACACATATGCACACATGCACACACCCAAC
>NW_007758616.1:0-748 GCF_000696425.1 Galeopterus variegatus | reverse complement strand
CTCTACAATGCTGCAAGTGAACCGCAGAATCCCCCAGGTCAGTGTTCATGCCTGGGGCAGCACTAGCCCCTCTCTGGGCACGATCACAGGATGACCAGGATTGACTGCCATAAGCACGTGGAGAGACCACCTCTTTTCTGGGGAGGCCAGCCCACTCACCTTGAACAAGTGAACCATTACCTCTACAAAGGTATAAGCTGCTTCATACAGTCACATACCTGCCACCCACACTGCCCACCTGGGCCCTATCTATGGCCAGAGAAGGAATTTGGAGTTTCCCAGCTGAACACAAAGCACAGATTTCTGAGGTGCCATGCGGTTCTTCTCCATTTGCCCCCAGGCACCCAAATCCACTCTCTGCCCTTTCCTGCCCTGCTCTGTGCCCTCTATTTACTACATGACCTGGGATCCCTTGCCTTCAACCTCTGGTTGGGTTTGGCCTATGAGACGCACCTGCAGAGGATCAGAGGAGGGGAGAGGGGCCGTGGCATTTCTTCCCTATTCCTTCCTTGCTTTGGCCTGCATTTCTGGCAGGTGCGGTATCCCTCCATGAAGCCCCCCCTCTCCACAGCTCAATTCTTGCTGGGCTACTGGGGGCAGCAAGAGCTTCCTGCTGTTGCATGTCCCTGGGTACCCCAAGCCCCTTAACCGCATCCACACTTCTGTGAGTAGTCCCTTTACTAAGGCCTCTTCATTTGAACCACCTCAGTGAGATTCAGCTTCCTGACAGGATCTGATTGAAACTGGT
>NW_007758615.1:6089-6679 GCF_000696425.1 Galeopterus variegatus | reverse complement strand
GTAATAAGTTAGTCTAATGTTCTTGACAAGTGGAGAGTAAGTTCTAAAAAGTTTCTCTATTCTATAAGAGCAAAAAAAGACAAAAATGGAACATAGTAACTATTTTGTCCTCTTACCCAAAAACGGTATGTAGGAGAGGAGTCAGGCTCCTGCTACAATCTCTGCAATTTTGGTCAGAACCGCCATCACCGACTGTGGTTGATGATCACGACAATGCTACTAACTTGTGACCACCACGGTGTTCACCGTGTGCCAGGCACAATGCTTGTGTTACGTCTTTACTTCACCCTCGGGAAGTGGGTTCTCTCGAGGTCCCAGAGCTGGTGACCGATGGACTCGAGATTCAACGTGTGGTCCCAAACCCTGTGCTCTCATCTCTTCTCTGCCCTGGTGATACGATGGCTGGAGGCAGCCTGGGGCAGCAGGACGAGCCCGCGCCCAGGGGTCAGAGCACCGCGATTCACCTGCCATGTTAACCTGGAAGATTCTAGATAAATTTAGGTAAGTCACATAAACTTCTTGAGGTTCAGCTTTCTGTTACGCAGAAGAGATGTCTGTTTTTTCTAACTCTATCTAGCATGTGAGCACAT
>NW_007758615.1:1588-3567 GCF_000696425.1 Galeopterus variegatus | reverse complement strand
TGGAACTATGTTTCAAAAATGAATCATCTGAAATGGTGATGTGCCAGGGAATTGGATAATTCACAGTCAGGAGGCAGCAGGAATCATATATGTTGTGTATGTGACTTGATCGATGTGCTGACATGTACTAAAAGCATCACCAGGCTCCCTAAACAGACTTCCTTCTAGGAAAACTGCTAGCTGTGGAGGCCTCTGTCCAGTGACTGCAGGCTGGGAATTGACCATAATAGATCATTAGGTCGGTTTCTAGAATAAGACTGAGGGGGGAAGCAGGAGTGTTCTTCAGAGTGACCTTGTGGACCTGAGCCTGACCCAGGCGCCACGTACCTTGAGCAATCAGCATATTTCAGGTCTTGGGGCTCTAGATGTTGGAACATATTTCACAGCTGGTCCAGCGAGCAGGATGTGGAGGCCAGGGCAGAAGTTGCATCTGCACTTCAGGTAAACCCAGTAGACTGGTGTCTCAAACTCCAGGGAGACTAAACTCTCTTAGAAAAATTGTTCAAAGGCAGATTTCTGGGCTCTATTCTGAGAGGTGACTATTCCATTGGTCTAGGGTGGGGCCCAAGCATCTATATTCAACAGAGTGATTTTGGTTTTTTTTTTTTAGTTACTATTTTTTATTTTAATTTATTTTATTTATTGAATCAGAATTGATTATACATATTTTGGGGGTTCAACATTGAGACATGTTGATCAAATCAATATTATTAGCATACATATTGTTACAAATCGTAATTATTCTTTATGCACCTTGTCCAATCTCTCCCATCCTGTCTCCCTTCCCTCTCCCCCCTCTAATTACCCTAGATTTCTTCTCTCCCTCTGAAAGAGTAATGGTTATTCTGTTGATTTGGTGCCTAGATGATCTGTCCAAGGCTGAGAAGTGTGATCAGGTCCCCCAATATTCGACACTCTGAAATGGGCTTTGTGGATAATTCACAGTCAGGAGGCAGCAGGAATCATGTATGTTGTGTCATCTTCTTTTCTTTGCTCTCTGCTGGTGACGTGCCTTGTGTCAATGCAATCCAGTGGTTGGCGGACCATCTGCGTGGTGGTTGTGGCGTCTAGCCACTTTCATGGCAGCCATGGTTTTGGCAGCCATGGTTATTGTGGTAGCTGTGGTGGGCCACCCACATGGAAGTGATGTTTTTGGCATGCTCCTTGGTGCTGTCGGTGTGACTGGTTGTGGGGAGTGTCTGGTCCCTGGCTCCATACCTCAGGTCCCCAGCTGGGCCCCGAGGTGCTGGGGCGATGTGCCTGATTGTGGGAGTGGGGTCTGGTCCCTACTCCAAGCCTCTCGTCCCCAGGCAGGCCCCAGGTGCTGGTGGTGTGCCTGGGCCAGAACTAATTTTTTGTCCTTTGCTTACTTCTAAAACAGGGGAACTTCCTGTGGGAACAAGTACTAGAGTTGTGTGGTTAAGTTAAATTGCTGCTTTCCTACTGTTTCCCTAGGGAAGGCTTTTTGTGCAGCTCAGGGTTTAATGGTTGACCTTATATGTACTTCCAGCTTTCCAGAGACCCAGTGGATCTGTGTTGTGTAGAATCTCTGATCTGGGCCTGAGTTTCTTCATCAAACTGCACCCCATGCAATTCTATATTCCTGACCTGTCTCCTCTGAGTGGTCCTGTGCTGATTGGGGGGCAGATCGGCTGTCCTTGCTGTGTCCCAGTGGGCCCATCTCCCCCACTGCCCATGCTCCAAACAGTTCCCATGGGATGGACCATGTGCCAGTCCCTTGTGATGACTCACCGGCCTCTGAATGGCTCCCTTTTTTCAGTTGTTCTGGCTCCTCGCTCCTGCATGCATCCATGGGAACCCCATTAATGGTCTTGCTGTCCTGGGGGCCGCCAAGTAACTCCGTCTGAAGGGCACAGCTGTGGCTTCTGCTGGCTCCTGCTCCATGTGCTCATCAGCTGCAGCCTTAAAGGGACCACAGCCTGAAACACTCAGAGCAGTTTTTTCTTTCTCTCATTGCG
>NW_007758615.1:0-1126 GCF_000696425.1 Galeopterus variegatus | reverse complement strand
TCACTATCTTAAATTATCTCATTTAATCTCCCTATTAGACATAAAGTAATATTTCCCCCACTTTAAAAATAGGGTGACAAAGGCACATATTGATTATGAAGACGCTGGGGGCTGGCCCTTAGCTCGGCTGGTTAGAGCATGGTGCCGATTAAGACCGAGGTCCGGGGCTCTGTCGCTATGCTGGCCAGCTGCCAAAGAAGAAGAAAGAAGAAAGAGAAGGTGACAGTGACGATGCTGGCACTTGTGATGTCCTGGTTTCATAGTGGAATAAAAAAGTTTGAATATGTCAGGGAAACTTTGTAGGAAAGGGATAGATTGCCCAAATTCCACCCATAGGAGAGCTATTACTCCCATCACTCTAGTAATATAGTCTGATTCTAATATTAAAAATTCACAGCAGCCTGGTAACTTAGGGTAGGGATGGAGCTTGGAGGAAACTGTCCACTGTAGAAACTGTCCCACAGGCTACAAACACTGAGACTAGGAGCCAGGAAGCTCCCAAAACTCCCTGGCCTCTAGTACTGGAGTGGCCCCTTTTCCCTCGAACATCTTTCTCTTTGGCTGGGACCTGTTGAAATGCTGCAGGCCTCATCCTTGCTTATCACGTTTACAGAAGAAAGAGGTTTTAAGTCTCTACTCATTAAAAGTATCGTGGTGACCATCTGTAACCAGTTAGCTCATTTAATTAGAGCCCGTTGAGAACAAGGATGAAGAATCCATTTGAAACTCTCTTGTCCTTGGCTGAGAATGAAGAGGCAGAGACCTGGGGACCCTTAACTGGGGATCGTGACTGGAACAGATCAGCCAACCTGAAGAAGAGGTAATCCTGGCGCGGTTGCTTAAAAATGTTCTTTACTAATTTCATTATTCATGTACCATAATTTAAAGAATCTTGAAGTGGGCTGGACATTGTTTAAAATTTTGGAGCTCCAGAATTCCAGACTTACATTTCCAAGTGCCCAACTGCTAAAATATACCACTTTGTTGTTCTGCTAGCACCCATTCTGATGGAGTTTGGATGTATTGTCCTCCCAGAACTTGTGGAGATCTGATCCCCAACGTGGCAGTGTTGGAAACTGAGTCATGGGGGAGGATCCCTTAGGAATGGATTAATGCTCTCCCTGGG
>NW_007758614.1:6308-6679 GCF_000696425.1 Galeopterus variegatus | reverse complement strand
ATTCATCCCTGGTGATCTAGAAGGTTCTGTGCATGTGCAGGGCTGTGTCTACCCAAGAAAAGTCAGAGAGGGTCTGAGCAGTCTACTCATCCCTGGTTCATTGTGAGCCTTGCACACAATGTGCAATAGGAGTCAAGTCCTTGTGTGCAGAGGAGTCATGTGAAGGCCCAGAAGAAAGGAACTTCCAGGGCAGACTTGTAAACTGCCCGAGCTTTGAGCATGTTTCCCAACCCACACATGGATCCATTAGCCAGTAACAGAAGCTTTACCGGCTCAAAGTGCTTGTACACCACCTCCAACCAAGCACTGACTGACGACTGAGGGAAGCTGACCTGGGACGACACTTGGGAAGCCAGAATTCAATGTAAAAA
>NW_007758614.1:0-837 GCF_000696425.1 Galeopterus variegatus | reverse complement strand
CAACAGCGAAGGATGCTGTGGGGCCAGGATAAGTGGAAAGGAATGGGATGGGGAGAAAACAGGGAATTGATGTGAATTATCCCCAAATTAATTTCATATTTAACGGCAGCCCCGTCAAAATCTGAGGGAATTTTTGGGAGGGGTGAGACTATAGACAATTCGCATTTTTTCTTAAAAATGTAAAATTATCTATGATGCAAATATGTTGTGTTCTCCTTAGCGCAAATAGCCTTTCTGATTTTGATTACGCAAATAATCAGAAGATGCTGACAATCCAACAGCAGGTGTCGAGAACACCGCTGGCTCAGCCCGTGTGTGGGGGCCGCTTTCTATCAGCTCTGTGGGGTGTGGGGGAGGCTTATGCATTGGGATGGACCATCGCGACCCAGGCTGGAAAAACCACACAGGAAAGAAACAGGAGTGAGCCCATTCCACAAGGTGACCCTCCAGGTCCCGCCTGTCCCTCAGCTCCTGGATCCTCTCCGCCTCAGGAGGCCTGCTGTGGCTTCCACATGCTCTGAGTCCCCCTGGGACCAGCCTTCTGGAATGACAGTGCCTGGACGAGCCTGGAGGAGCTCCCGCGCAGGGGAGTGGGGGGAGGGGAGGCTAGGAAAGGGTCCCCAGGATGCCACATCCACGGGCTGCAAAGGCACCACTTTGGCGGCTGGGTCGGCAGGACAAAGGTCCAGGCGGCCTCCAGGCATGTTCCTTTTTACTGACATTCACTGTGACACGGCACAAGCCTGGTACAAAGGGTCCTGTGTTCAGATAAGCTTGGCTGGGAGGAACTCCAGGAGAAGAAAGAGCCAGAACAGAGAAACAGCACGACCTTTCCCT
>NW_007758613.1:5973-6679 GCF_000696425.1 Galeopterus variegatus | reverse complement strand
TATATATATATATATATATATATATACACACACACACAATGGGATACTATTCAGCTATTTTTTAAAAGATGAACTCCTGTCATTTGCAGTGCATCTAGTCTCTATAGCAGTCACAGCCACCGTGCAGTTGGCACGCCAGACTCTCAACTGCATTAACACAAGGAGAGGCACCTCAGAGACAAAAAAGAAAAAAAAAATAAAGAAATAAAGATCAGGTCCTCTCTTTCAACAAAGCACACTCCAGAGTAGTAGAAGAAGCATATGCTTTGTGATAATAGGGGTGGATTTGATCACACCTATCTCAGAACTGGACAGATCATCCAGGCAATCAACCAGCAGAGGAATAGCTAATCTATCAGATGGAGAGAACAAATCTATAGTTATTAGAGGTGGAGGAGAGAGGGAAGGAGGAGGGGAAGGAGGGATGGAGAGAAGAATGGGGGAGGGGATAGATTGGATAAGGGGGAGAAAGAATAAGCATAATTTGTAACAATCAATATGTAATAAAAAATAAATTTTTAAAAAAGATGAAATTCCGTTATTTGTGGTGAAGCAACATGGATGAAACTGGAGACCATCAGGTTAAGTTAACTAAGCCAGGTACAGAAAGACAACTGCCACATCATCTCACTCATATGTGGAATCAAAAAAGAAAGAAAAAGAGAAGTGGTTTTTATGTAAGTAGAGAGTGGAATAATGGCTACCA
>NW_007758613.1:0-343 GCF_000696425.1 Galeopterus variegatus | reverse complement strand
TTTACAGCCTTGGCCCTGGAAACTCCAGATGGGTGCTATGTGCCAGGCTCAGCTCTGGACCATGAGGCTGCAGCAATGGATGAGTCAGCCAAGGTCTCTGCCTTCATGGTGCTCACATTCTAGGAAGGGGAGACAGACATCAAGTGAAAAAGAATAAAGTTTGGGTCAAGATAAGGCAAGTATTAGAGTGGAGAATGATGGAGTGAGTGGGGACTATTTTAGATGCGGTGGTCAAAAAGTGTCTTTGTGGGGAAGTGACATTTCAGTGTAAACCTGAGCAACAAGCCAGTCATGCTTTGGGGTCAAAAGGACTCCAAAACTGTACAGTATTTTTAAACAGCAA
>NW_007758612.1:5918-6679 GCF_000696425.1 Galeopterus variegatus | reverse complement strand
TCATGTCATTTTTCAAGTACCTCTGAGTCCCCAGACCCTTTGCTAATAACCCAAACAGGCCTTGTCAGTTGAACTTGCATCCATCTCAGCAGAGGTACCAGAAGGGAAAGAATGAATGGTGAGTGGAAATGACCATGGCCTGGGGCTGATTTGGAAGGACAACATATGAGGTTGACACAAATAGTACCGTACTGAAGCATGTCAAATCAGATGTGTCATACATTGTCAATGAAAAATAGTAAGAGCTAGTATAATGAAGTGTCTGCCCTCTACCAAGCACTATACTCAGTGATTGGCTTGTATTATCTTACTTAATTATTACAATAACTCTGTCAGATAAATATTATTTTCCTCAATTAAAAAAATTTGAGGGGGGTTAGAAAGAAACAATTTGATGGACCCAAAGAATGAATACGTTTTGTAATGACGAATATGCCAACTATCCTGATTCAATCATCATGAATTGTACACAAATACTGATAGTCAATTCCATACTCCACAAATATGCATAATCAGTTATGTTTCAATAATAAATAAATACAATAAATAAATAAAATCTTTAGAGAGGCTCACACAACTGAAAAATGAGAAAGTAAAGCACTCTGGAGCCCACATTCATAGCCATCACATAATACCTACCAATCAACAATTGAATGTATTTTTGAAAAGCATACTATATAGAACATTTATGGAAAATAATAGAAGTATGGAAAGAAAATACTGTTTATTTCAGGGCTGGGATCTCAAGGTCCATGCATAAT
>NW_007758612.1:0-204 GCF_000696425.1 Galeopterus variegatus | reverse complement strand
GAGTCATCATTCGTCATGTCCAAGAGCTGTAGCAGATGCAACGCACATGGCAGGCACCAGACGGGGTCTTCTGGGTGGGGCTTTTCTTCACCACCAGCACCCACAACATTCACATCACCCCTCCCGCCCACACTCACTGCTGAGGAGTCATTCTCAGCCCACCCAACCCTCTTGGAGATATTCCTATTTAAGGAATATTTCCAG
>NW_007758611.1:0-2061 GCF_000696425.1 Galeopterus variegatus | reverse complement strand
TTTGAAGTTTTCCTATTCTTTTGTTGTAAGCATTTATTGGAATAAACTTCCTTTTTAGCACTGCTTTTGTTATATCCCATAGGTTTTGGCATGATGTGTCTTTATTTTCATTAGTTTCTAGAATGTTTTTGATTTCTTGTTTAATATCTTCTTTAACCCAAAGATAATTCAGGAGCATGTTGTTTAATTTACATGTGTTTGCATAGCTTCTGAAGTTTCACTTGTTATTGATTTCTAGTTTTACTTAATTGTGGTCTGAAAAGATACTAGAAATTATTTCATTTTTTTAAAATTTTGTTCATACTTGATTTGTGATCTAATGTGTGGTCTATCCTGGAGAGTGTTCCATGTGCTGATGAGAAAAATGTAAATCTTGCAGTTATTGGATGAAATTGTCTGAAAATGTCTGCCAGGTCCATTTAGTCTAACATGTAGTTAAAATTCTGTGTTTCTCAGTTGATTTGTTGCCCAGATGATCTGTTCACTGTTTAGTGAATGGTGTGAGGTCCCCAACTATTATTCTATGGAGGTCTGTCTCTCTCTTTAAGTCTAATAATGTTTGTTTTATATATCTACATGCTCCAATTTTGGGTTCATATATATTTACGATTACTACATACTCTTGCTGGATAGATCCCTTTATCATTATATAATGACCTTCTTTGTCCTTTTTTACAGTTTTTGGTTTAAAGTCTATTTTATCTGATATCGAATAGTTACTGCTACTCATTTTTGATTTCCACTTGCATGGTATTTTTTTTCCATCCTTTCACTATTAGTCTATGTGAGTCTTTATAGGTGAGGTGAGTCTCTTGTAGGCAGCATAAAACTGGATCTAGTTTCTTAACACACCTCGCCAGTCTATTTCTTTTGAGTGGGAAATTCAATCTATTTACATTTAGTGTTGTTATTGAAAGGTATTGTCTTACTCCAGGCATTTTATTGACTTTCCTTTGTTTTTTTTTAAATGTCTTTTGTTCATTTCTTTCCCTTTTATTGCCTGTCTTCAGTTTTTCAGACTTTTTGAAGTGTAAGATATAGTTTCTTTTTCTCATTTTCATATTTGCTCTGTCAGTGGGTGTTGTTCTTTCTGGTGTATTCATGGTGGTGATTATCATTTTTTGGATTCCAGATGGCAGACACCCTCTAGGATTTCTTGTAGGGCTAGTTGTGTGGTGGTGACTCTGGCCATTTTTGTTTGTCCTCGACATACAGTATTTTGTCTTCATTTCTGAAGGATAACCTGCTGGGTGTAGTATTCTTGGCTTTCAGTTTATTCTTTTTAGTACTTTGAATATATCATCCCTTTCTCTCCTTGCCTATAAGGTTTTTCTTGGTAAAATTGTTGTTGGTCTCATAGGGACTCCCTTATAGGTGACTTGATGCTTTTCCCTTGCTGTTTTTAGGATTCTCTCTTTGTATTTGACTTTTGATAGTTTAATGTGTCTCAGAGAGAACATTTCAAGAATGAATTTGATTGGGGGTCTTTGAGCTTCTTGGATCTGGAAGTCTATATCTTTCCCAGTACCTGGGAAATTGTCTACTTATAGTTTGTCGAATAGGTTTGCAAGGCCTTTTCTTTTCTCCTACCCTTCCAGAACATCCATAATTTGGATGTTTGTATGCTTAAGTTTGGCTGACAGCTCCTATAGGTTTTCATATTTTTCAATTCTTTTTTCTATTTTTTCAACCTGGGTTATTTCAAAAAGCCTGTGTCAAGGTCAGAAAGTATTTCTTCTGCTAGCTCTAGCCTGTTGCTTATGCTCTCAGTATTTTGTTTGTCTGTTTGTTTTTTATTTCATTGAATGAATCCTTTGGTTCCACAAGTTCTGCTGCATTCTTTTTTAAGGCCTTTATCTTTTTATGAAGTTCCTCCTTCAGATCGTGGATTTTTCTTTCTTTTTTTTTAAATTTCATTGTGTCATCTCCCTGAGGTTTCTTGTATCTCATTGAGTTTCCTTAAGACTGTTGTTTGAAATTCCTTTCTAATCATTTCATAAGTTTCCTGCTGTTTGGGCTCTTGTAAAGGAGAATTATTATTGTATTATTGCATTCCTTTGG
>NW_007758610.1:6238-6679 GCF_000696425.1 Galeopterus variegatus | reverse complement strand
CATAATAATCATATACAGTGTATATTGACAAAATAAAAATTTAACGAAAAAAAAAATAATGACCATTTTAAATTTTGTTGTACACAGTTAATTGTTTAATTCTGGTACTTTTTCTGAAAGCTCTTTACAATCAATTATAATCCTAAAGTGCTGTGTCTTCAAGGAGGTTCATAGAAAGAATGGAAAAGACTCTGACAAGTGTTACAGGGGCCACTCAGCATGTAGCTGAAGCTCCTCAAAATTGGTACCAACTCATAGGTCCAGCTGCCTGCCCCCAGACAAAAAGCAAAAAAAGTCAAATGTTGGTGAAAGTGGAAGTCAGCTTTCATTGAGGAATACCAGTGACCTGAAGAGAGATGTTGGGCTAAACCATCTCTCCCGTAAACCTGAAGGAAAACGGTCAGGCTAAAGCCATCTCAAAGACTCAGGTTTACTGAGGGG
>NW_007758610.1:0-943 GCF_000696425.1 Galeopterus variegatus | reverse complement strand
AACAGTGTTATATTTGATCCCTATTTTACCTTGAAATCTTGGAGGTCTTGGCTCAGTGCTTTATCAAACAGCATAGGTGAGTTTTTAAACCCTTGGGGCAGTCCAGTCCATGTTAGTTGACTAGAGTAGCTTCCATCTGGGGCTTCCCATTTGAAGGTAAGCAGAGGCTGGCTGATTTTGGCTAGGGGCAGACTGAAGAAGGCATCCTTTAAATCCAACACTGTATAAACCTGATGGAGGGGATTAACCAGGCTTAACAACATATAGGGATTTGGTACAGTTGCACGGATAGTTTCCACCCTCTTATTGACTTCCCGGAGGTCCTGGACAGGCCTGTAGTCATTTTTCCTTTGCTTTTGGACCGGTAACAGGGGAGTATTCCAGCTAGATATGCAAGGCACTAGTATCCCTTCTTGTTTTAATTTATTGATGTGAGGTTCTTTCCCTTGTCATGCCTTTAACGGAAGAGAGTATTGTTTTACTCTGATGGGGGGTGGCAGTTGCCATGAGCTGGACCACTATTGGAGGGTGGTGCCTTGCTAGCCCAGGGGGATTAGACTCAGCCCAGACCTGGGGCATAAGTTTCATGTAATAAGCTAGTAATTCTTGGTGGTTGGAGGTTTTATCCTCCTGCAATTGTTCTGGCAAGAGCTTATATTCTTCGGACAAAGGCAGTGTCACAAAAAGGGTGGCAGGTTCCTCCAAGCTTAGTGGAGTAAATCTCTGCCCAATAAAGGCACTGGACAGTCAGGCATTAAAATGAACGAATTAGTGACTGTGTTCTTGCATAAGTCGGTGAGTCACCCTTCTGTCCATGAACAAAATTTAGTTTTCCCTGTGGCCCTTTGAATGGCAATGGGGGCTTATTACTAGGCAATTCTGTTTTTTTTCAGTACAGAGTATGTAGCCCCCATGTCCACCAGAAATGATATTGGTTTGCCCC
>NW_007758609.1:5655-6679 GCF_000696425.1 Galeopterus variegatus | reverse complement strand
ACACCGAGGGTTGTGATCCCGTTACTGGTCAGTAAAAAAGACAAAAAGGGAAAAAAAAAAAAAAAAAGACAACCAATAGAAAGAAAGTTGTGAGTTATTAATTGGTGAAAAAATGAAGAAATTACGAGTTTCCATGCACATTATTTAATGGACAAGTTAGGTTTAATAATTAGTTCTAGCGTTATATTTCAAAATTATTTTCACTTTTTCAATATATATTTAGATACAATAAAACTAAAATTTCTAGGAACATTTTTAATTAAACACTATTTAAAGAAAATATGTCATGTAATACACAGATGATCCCCTACTTACAATGGTTCAACTTAACAATTTTCAACTTTACAGTGGTGCAAAAGTGATCAACGTTTATTACAAACCAAACTTTGACTACCCATACAACCATTCTGTTTTCTACTTTCAGTACAGTACTCAATAAATGACATGAGAAATTCAACACTTTACTATAAAAATAGTCCTTGTGTTAGATGATTTTGCCCAACTGTAGGCTGATGTGAGTTCTGAGCACATTTGAAGCTAGGCTAAGCTATGAAGTTCAGTAGGTTCAGTGTATTAACTGCATTTTCAAGTTATATATTTTTGACATTATGGGTTTATCAGGCTGTAACCTCATTGTAAGACAAGAAGCATCTGCATACTCACTTCATTTTTAGAAAGAAATAAGGAATATTCTGCAAAAGTGAGATGAATGCATATGAAATCATTTTATTTTATTTTTAATGTGGTTTGTCAGATATCTGATATGAACATTGCCTCTTCTTTGCAAGGTGAATTATCTCCTAGAAATGGACCATGGCAGGCAAAGGCTGAGCTGTCGTTCAAAAGCTGGAGATTTCTGGCTATGCAGATAATTAATTGGCCAGCGTGTGTGCTTGTCACTTCTGCCACATGCCCCCACCTATTCTCTGCATTTCTTTGCCTGTCTTTGAGACATGAAATACAACCCCCAAGACTGTATCACTCAGGCCCCTTTGTGAGTTGGCTTCTACTAGGATGAGGCTAA
>NW_007758609.1:0-388 GCF_000696425.1 Galeopterus variegatus | reverse complement strand
ATGTTGCTAAGAGGGAATCGGGAAGTGATGCACACCATGAGCTCTCTTGAACTGATATGCACTGGCTCTAGCACACCACTAGTTACCTTCCCAACTTAACTTTCCAACCCCAGCTTTAAGTTTTAAATGGGAAAACAGCACTATGAAAGGCATGGGGAAGCTTTAACAAAAGGTGCTATGAAATGCTGGCTCACTTTTTCTTTTAACCTATACTACTTTGCTAAACAACAGCAACAACAACATTTTATTTTATTTTAAACTTCCCAATATTTTTACATTTCTTCCATTCGTCCCTTTTTATATTTGAGGATGGTGACATTAGTTTTACTCACTGACTCACGAACCGGAAGTATTTGGCTAACTCTAGAATAAGCATAATCTATACCAG
>NW_007758608.1:6043-6679 GCF_000696425.1 Galeopterus variegatus | reverse complement strand
GGGAGAGATGCAGACCTTCAGATCCAGAAAGCTCAAAGGTCCCCAAACAGATTCAATCCAAGAAGATCCTCTTCAAGATACATTATAGTCACATTTGCAAAGCTCAAAGACAAAGAGAATTCTAAAAGCAGCAAGAGAAAAGCATTAAGACACCTATAAGGGAAACTCCATCAGACTAACAGCAAACTTCTCAACTGAAACCCTATAGGCCAGAAGAAAGTATAATGATATATTGAAAACACAAAAAGAAAAAAATGCCATCCAAGAATTCTTTACCCAGCAAGTCTCTCCTTCAGAAATGACAGAGAAATAGTGTATTTCCTAAACAAAAATTGTGGGAGTCCATCACCACACAACCAGCCCTGCAAGAAATTTTCTAGGTAGTCCTGCACAACTGGAATCTGAATAATGAATGTCACTGTCATGGATAAACAAAAAAGAGCAAAACCTGCTGTTAAAACAAATATGCCAGTGAGAAAGAGCAAGAAGTGAAATCACGCCACCTCAAATATCCAACTAACATTGAAGAAGAGAAACAAAAGAGGAAGTAAGGATCAAAAGATATTTAAAACACCTAAGCAAAAAGCAACTAAATGACAGGAATTGAACAAAACCTGTCAATAACCACCCTAAATG
>NW_007758608.1:2663-2963 GCF_000696425.1 Galeopterus variegatus | reverse complement strand
TTAGGTTAAAAAAAAAAAAAAAAAAAAAAAAAAAGGGAGAGAGTAAACCCAAATAACAAATATCAGAAATGAAAAAGGAGATATTACAACCAATATCATAGAAATACAAAGAATCATTAGAGACTTTTATAAACAACTGTATGACAAGAAATATGAAAACCTGGAAGATATGGATAAGTTTCTGAACACATACAAACTACCCAGACTAAACCAACAAGAGGTGGAAAACCTGAAAAAAACAATAACAAGCAATGAAATTGAAGCAGTAATCAGCAATCTTCCAACAAAGAAAAGCCCAGG
>NW_007758608.1:0-675 GCF_000696425.1 Galeopterus variegatus | reverse complement strand
CATTTTTTCAAAGAAAGACATACAAATGGACAATAGGTACATGAAAAAATACTCAACATCAATGTCACATCAGGGACATTCAAATTAAAACCACATTGTGATATCATCTCATCCCAGTTAGACTGGCTATAATAAAAAAAAAATGAGAATAACAAATGCTGGTTAGGATGTGGAGAGAAGAGAACACTCCTGCACTGTTGGTGGGACTGTAAATTAGAACAACCACTATGGAAAACAGTATGGAGGTTTCTCAAACAACTACGGATAGATCCTCCATATGATCCAGGAATCACACTTCTGGGAATATACCCAAAGGAATGGAAATCATCATGTGGAAGGGATACCTGCACTCTCATGTTCATTGCAGCTCTGTTCACAATAGCCAAGATATGGAACCAACCTAAATGTCCATCGATGGATGATTGGACAAGGAAAATGTGTTATATATACACCATGGAATACTACTCTGCCATAAAAAGAATGAAATTCTCCCATTTGCAACAACATGGATGAGCTTGGAGAAACTTATGTTGAATGAAATAAGCAAAGCAGAGAGGGATAAATACCATATTTACTCTCTCATAAGTGGAAGCTAAGAGATAAAGAAGAAAGGAAAAGACCACAGTGGTGCATTGGACTTGCAGAGGGAGAGAACATACCTAGAGATACAAAGTG
>NW_007758607.1:5892-6679 GCF_000696425.1 Galeopterus variegatus | reverse complement strand
TAACCTTAGCTCACCTGTTGTTTCATCTATAGCCGTTACTAAGAGTTTGCTTCACCCTTTCCTCCTTCCCAGTGCTGTGGAGCACCCTAGTGTGCCAGAGTCTCCAGAATTCGTCAGGGTCAGATCATATGAATCCCAAATGGTTATCCGTCCCCACAAGTCATTTGATGAGGTGAGTTTTACCTCATCCAAGAGATGTGTTGTGGCTTGGGAATTTTCTCAAGGAATGCGTTTTATCTGAACTGGGGAGGGGAGGGGAGTTACTGTAGGACAGTGGTCCTCAAACTTGGTGTGCATCAGAATCAACTGGTGCTTATTAAAATACATTGCTGGGCCCCTGCGTTAGAGTTTCTGTTTTAGCAGGTCTGGGCTATGGTATGAGAATTTACATTTTTAAGAAGTTCCTAAGTGAGGCTGATGCTGCTGGTCTGGGAACCATATTTTGGGAACCCCTGCTCAGTGATAAACCTGGAAGATCCCCAAGGACAAAGTCGTGATGATCCATTGACTCCTTTTTATCTGAGAGACAGTTATGAGAAGATACAGCCACTGACTCTTTAGCCTGGGTCAGCAGCATTCTTCAGTAACAAGAGCAAGTATCTTTATCAACTTTACACCACAATGGACAGTTTGGAAACTCTGGATTTCTGCTTTCTTGTCTGTAAAATGGGAGGGTTGGACTGTTACTGTTTGCCTTCTTAAGAATGTGACCTTTCCTAGAAAAGAATATTTTATTCAGATTAGTGAGGTGTTTTCTTTCTGGGTTTTTTTTTTTTTTTTTTTTGTC
>NW_007758607.1:0-363 GCF_000696425.1 Galeopterus variegatus | reverse complement strand
GAGGGTTGTGATCCGTTGCCGGTCACGAAAAAAGACAAAAAAAGGAAAAAAAAAAAAAAACCTCAGCACCCAAAGTTTTTGTTTTCACGTATCATCCTCTGCTTAGCACATATCAAAATTCCAGACCCCCAGAAGGAAGGCCTGTTTTCACCGTAAACCGCATTGTTTGCATAGTGTAAGCACAGGGAGCCACCCTCATCAGTTAACTGACTGGGAGTGCTCCTGGAGCCAAGTTCTCAGACGCCAACCTTGCAAGCAGGCCTTTCTGTGGAAGCAGTCTCAGGCTTTCTTTCTTTCTCTCTTTTTTTTTTTTAAAGATGACCGGTAAGGGGATCGTAACCCTTGACTTGGTATTGTCAGCAC
>NW_007758606.1:5922-6679 GCF_000696425.1 Galeopterus variegatus | reverse complement strand
CCACCGAAGAGGGTCTCGGTGGAGCTCTGAACCGCGTGCCAGTGCTGCTCTGAGCGTCTGCTGCTGCTGCTGCACTTGGTCTCCAGCATCTTGTTCTGCTGCTCCACGAACAGCACTTGCCGATGAAGGAGGCACACTTCTTGTTGAGGGTCTTGATTTGCCCCTTCTCCTGGGTGCACACGGCCTGGATGTTGGGGTCCACCTCCAGCTTAAGGGGGCTCAGCAGGCTGTGGTGCACTGTGACAGCTGCAACGACTCCTACACCACCGGCCCCAGTGTAGCCCCTACCCTGGACCAGGCCCACGCCCTTGCCAGTGCCGAGACCACCCTGGAACCTTCTGCTACGGCCCACCCAGGAAAAGCTCGAGGCGCTGATGCGGGCACGGGGTGCGCACCTGAAGGAACGGCTGCCGACGGCTCAGAGACCAGAGGTGGACACCTTGTAGGACTTCTGGGTCAGCCTGATGGACATGGTGGAGGCTGGAGATGAGGCGGGCAGGCTGACCGGGTAGAGATTCGAAAAGAAGCCACGAAACTGCTCTAGGTCTACCTCTATGTTCTTCAGTGAGACTGACCTCCTAACTTTATTTCTTGGGCAGTATGTGCCTTGTTTTGAGATTAGGTTAGCCTGATAGAAGAGCTGTGTATATCGTTCCTTCTGTTTTCATTTGGAGAGAAAATTCGCGTATAATGTTGCTTGTATGTCCGGACCTGATACCAGGTTGTTGGGCAGGGATTTGATCATGGCTTCATTTTC
>NW_007758606.1:0-222 GCF_000696425.1 Galeopterus variegatus | reverse complement strand
GTTCCAACACCACGAAGATCCCTCCTGTTGCGCTTTTGTAACCACACCTACCTTTCTCTCATCCTCCTTTTCCCTAATCTCAGCAACCAGTAGTCTTCTTTTTCTAAGACTATATCATTTCAAAAATATTATATAAGTGGAATCATACAGTATGTAATTTGGGGGGACTGGCTTTTCGTGTTTAGCACAATTCCTTGGAGATTCATCCAAGTTGTTGTGTGT
>NW_007758605.1:5678-6679 GCF_000696425.1 Galeopterus variegatus | reverse complement strand
CTGTTGCTCACTGCAATGCGAGCCAACATGGACCAGAAATTCCAAGAAGCATCACAGTTTTCAGACTTGCAGAAGAAAGCAAGACAGGTTGGAAACGCGAAAACATTCTTTGGAAGCTGAAGTACAGCAACACGTCACTCCTGCTTTCAACACTGAAGACGTATGATGAACCCGATGGTGAGTTGGGAGAGACTGTGCATCTCAAAGTGAAACACCAGCAGTCTATGGGACCGGATGGACCAGTAGGCAACCCACAGTTCACTACCTTTGTCCCGTACACCCATGTCAAATTGGTTGGCTCGGGGAAACAGTAAAGCAGCAGAAACGGGGAGAGCCCCTGGATGCTGCAGCTTTGGGACCTGGGGGTGGATGGTGTAACATGCTCTGGAGACGATGTAGTAAATGCATGTCACATTTGTTCAAAGGCAGATGGCTCTGAGGGTGCCACTTAAATCTTATGGCTCACTGGGTGCCATATAAACCCAAGAAAGCAGATGGGTGTATAAACCCAAGAAAAGAATGCCATGTGCAGATGGGTGGATGACCCAAGGACGGTGCCCCTGCATAATTTCAAGTATGTTTTTACCAGGTGAAAAGGTGGAAAAATTAGCCTCCATTACTACATGCCTGTCCCTGTGACAGCAGTTACATGATAGTCACAGCACAGGGATAGGGAAGCCACTCCTTGATGGAATGAGTGAATGCAGCCATTCACACTGTGTGGGTGAACGCTGCAGAACTGCCCAAGACTGTGAGTGAATAGCCACTGTAAGCTCAGCTGATTCAGGTGATTCAAGAGCAGGGGATGGGGCAGCTAGATGCTAATAGCCAAGACAATGGGAAAAGGCCCTGAGGGCATTTCAGAAGTTTGGGAGAGTGCCCATCATAGGCCCAGAAGCCTAAGAGAACTGAGTTTCTTTGGAGGATAGACCTGGGGCATCACTGCCCCTGGGAAACTGCTCCCTGCATCCCAGCCGCTCTGGCTGGAGCAGCCCTGCCTT
>NW_007758605.1:0-752 GCF_000696425.1 Galeopterus variegatus | reverse complement strand
ATAAGGTCCATGATAGGATAGATCATGTCTGTCATTTTCACTAATGTATGTCCAGTGCCCACCACAGTTCCTGGAGCACGGTAGACTCTCAGACATTTGATATATATTAATGCAAAATGAATAAGTAAATAAACGGAAGAGTTGGGAAAAACTTTGCAAGGAACTGGTCTGTGATATTTGAAAGTGGGTACAAGAGCCAGAAAATAAGTGTTGTTCAAAAAGGACATTGATTCTAAATTCAACCCAAGGAATAGAAGATATATAAGATTGGAGCTAGCTAGAAAAGGAAACTATATGTTTAGAGGGAACCTGGGAGCAGTTATTAAATAGGACAACAAAGAGCTTTCAGATGACCGAATTAAGTTACTTGGTTAAGTGAATGTAAATTGATTTAAGAAAATTACATGTTAGTTGAAATAAATTTGTTATTTAGAAGGTTACTGGCAAAGGGAACCAAGCTAAAGCTGGAAAAAATAAGTTAGAGTTAAAAATTAGTGGGATGTGTCTCAATAAAAGAGACACCGAAGGGAGGGGATAAAGATTCATTTTTGGTGAATAATTTGAAAAGTGCTATATGGAATGCCACTAAAAGTTACATGGCTGCCAGCACTAAAAAAAGTGATTATGAGTTAAAAAAAAAAATGTCACCTCAGATGATCCCTTGTTAATTAAGAAATAAGTTCGGAGAGGCAAGATGGCGATGGGTCTGGAGCGGCTGTGCCAGGAGACAGCGCGATCCTGAGAGCTGTGCG
>NW_007758604.1:0-6679 GCF_000696425.1 Galeopterus variegatus | reverse complement strand
TGCCATTCTAGCCTCCACATTTGCTTCATTCTAAGGCAGGTTGCCCTAGAAATCATATGATGGCTGTCAGCAGCCGTCAGAGCTACCTGCCTTCTTGTTCACAGGCAGTAGTGGAGAAAGCATCCCTTCCCACAAATTAGGCACACAAATTCTCCATGATGATGGGTCCAACCATCCCTCAAGTCAAGGGAATCCTACATTCCAGGTGGCTTAGGTAATGGTTAAAATTGTCTTTTTTCGTGTCCGGCAACGGATTGCAACCCTCAGTGTTGCGCCCGCACCGGACCGGAACCGGCAACGGGATCGCAACCCTTGGTGTTGCCCCCACACCTCGCTCAGCCAGTGAGTGGGAACCGGCCCGTATGTGGGATCCGAACCCTCGGCGGGAGCGCCACCGCACTCCCAGTGCACCACCGGGCCGGCCCTATATGGCTGCTTTTGTGCTACAAAGGCAGTTGCGTAATTGTGACAGAGACCATCTGGTCCTCAAAGCCTAAAATGTTTACTATCTGGTCTTTTACAAAAGAAGTTTGCCAACCCTTAGCTTACACCAAACAAGGTCTGCACCTGGAGCTAAAGATGGGTTCAAACCCATTCTAATATCTTGGCTGCTAAATAATGAGAGAATGTAGAAATTATGCTAGGGGCACAGCCTTAGTGCCCATAATAATTATGACACAAAATAATTCCAGTTCTAGGAAAATGAAATTAGAAACTTAAGAACCAAACCAATTAAGGTGGCCCATCATATTAAGCACCAGTGAAATATTCCAATATATTAAAACATAATAGAGACATTAAGTGCATTTAAAATAAAATTAAAACTCCTTACCACAGTGTACAAGGCCTGGTATAACTGCTTCCCTACCTGCCTCTTCAAACTTATCTCCTGCCATCCATCTCTTCACCCTAAATTCCTGCCACCTTGTTTTCAGTCATTTGGCTAGAATGTGCCAAGCTCATTTCTATGGCCATTTCCTCTGCCCAAAATGTCCTTTCTATGCCCAGATCTTCAGTCCTTAGGTCTCAGTTTACAGATCACTCTTCAGTGGGTCCTTCTTGACCACTCTATCTAAAGTAACCACACCACTCCTATTACCCTTTTCCCATGTTACTCCATTTCACAGGACCTTGTTATAACCTTTCCAGTACTACCCCAAATCTGCACCATTTTATTTGTTCATTTGTGTATAGAGAGGAAGACAATAAGCTGAGAATTGTTCCTTGGCTGGATCATAGCACCCAGAGCAGCACCTGGCACATAGTAGATACTCAGTAAATATTTACTGAGAGAGAAAAATAATATGACCTTAAACTACAGAACTTCTGCAACTTTCTTAGCCTTCCTCCATTATGGCATTTATTTTAAAGACTGTGCATAAAGACTAGAACTATATGTCCTTTTTCTTGGTCTCTCAGAACCTGTGATAATACCTGGAGCATAGTAGGTACTGGAAGAATAAATTAAAGAATGAATGCTAGGCAGACAAACCTAAGAAGGCAGAATGCTTATTTCCTAGGAGGAAGAAATGAGATACCTTTGGTCATAAGAAAATTCTCAACATCAACCACAGATCAGAACTATTCAGAACTGGAAACAGCAACTTCACAGTGCTCTGGATACCCATATAAGGAAAGATAAAAGAGACTTAAATGCTACAGGGGAGATTATTTGTAGAGTAGCAGATGATACTAGATGACTTCCAAGGTCGCTTGCCCCTCTGGGATTATCTGAGTTATCCTATGCTCTGAGTTTCTTCCTCAAGGGTGAGATTCATTTTTGGTCATCTGAAAGCGTAGCTGAGCTTGGAATCACATTTATTCTTTCCATGGCTGAACAGTGTCATCAAAATTACACTGCTAGAACCAGATTACATCTGGGAATTTATACCATTTACAACCAACAGATGAATTGAAACCCAAATAAAAGCCCCTGTTGGGTTGTTTTTCAGGGCACCAGGATAGAAAACATGATAAAATATTTTGGGGGGAACAGGTATTAATATATAGACCCTAGAGTGGGAGATCTGAATGTGAACATTAGGACAAATGGATTTCACCACAAAGTAGAAGAGTATTTGGTGTGTTCACTTTGTTCTCTGTGTTGTTTATTCTTCTCAACCACTTTAGGCAAAGTCAACATCTTAAACAACCTCATGTTTATTTTTCATGTAACATCAGAAGCAAGAAAAGCTTATTTAAAAGAATAAAGTACCAGGGAAAGAAGTGAGAGTTTTCATTACCAGATCCAATAATATTATCTTTATGTTGAATGAGCCCAAAGTTTCAACCTCATGTTTATTTTTCATGTAACATCAGAAGCAAGAAAAGCTTATTTAAAAGAATAAAATGCCAGGGAAAGAAGTGAGAGTTTTCATTACCAGATCCAATAATATTATCTTTATGTTGAATGAGCCCAGAGTTCCAAATAATCATTTTTTGTCTTTTCCCTTGAGATTTGGGATTAATCTGATTTGGAAGGTTTCCAGAGATGTATGTCTCCATTTCCCTGATCTTGGCAGACAAGAGGCTTCTCCAGAGAAGGGATCTGCTATTAGAGTATAGGTGTAGGACTGATGCCTCATGACATATAGAGTTAAAATTTCAAAATTACCCTTTCCCAGCACTAACATAATTCATGTTGAAGGAGAAGAATTTCTCACTGTGTTTGGCCCGAGGGCCATTACAGATTCTCACTGACCTAATATTTTTCACTCAAATGTGTTAGGAAGGTCATTATTCTAATTCTTCCATGTCTGTAGCTCTGCAGGTTACCATGCCTATTCTCCATTAAGCTGGTTTCCATGTGACCCAGGCTCAGCCAACAAATCTGTATTTTTCCAGCTGCTTTCTGGAACCTGAGAATTACTTTATTAATGGCTTTGGCATAAAGAGCAAAGAGGAGCCTCTGAAAGGGATTGAATAATTCAGGATGAATACAAGATTAAGAATCAAGTCTAGGTCATCTAGACCAAGAATCAAAATATATTTATATAAGTAAATAAAACAACAGTTCATAAATCTGGGTAACCACCAGAAGCAAATGTGGGCTTTTCAAAAATCTATTTCATGGGTCCCATCCTCAGAGATTTGAATATAGGAGGTATAAGAACTGGTTATATGGGGCCGGCCCCGTGGCGCACTCGGGAGAGTGCAGCGCTGGGAGCGCAGCGACGCTCCCACTGTGGGTTTGGATCCTATATAGGGATGGCCAGTGCGCTCACTGGCTGAGAGCGGTGAGGGCAACACCAAGCCAAGGGTTGCAATTCCCTTACTGGTCACGAAAAAGACAAAAATAATAAAAATAAAAATAAAAAACCTGGTTATATGCTAAAGATAACAAAGCAAAAAGAGTGAATTATTACAGAATGGAAAATTCTTCAAATGGGGCTCTTGTGAAATAAAAATTATAGAAATCGCTACATATTTTTTCTTTTAAAATACATTTAAAGAAACGAATATTTTAAAAATATAAACAATATAATCAACAACCAGGTATGCATTACCAAATTTGAAAATAAAACATTGTAGAGTTAAAGGCCTCTGGGTACCCTTCACATCACATATTGTGGTCCAACTTCACTGCCTCTACCCAGAGGCAATCCCAACCCTACTTGAGTCTATATCTCCAAGAAATATATAGACCTACATGTTTTAAAACTTATACAGATAGCCTATAAGCAAACTGCTTTCATATTTATTATTTGCTGCCATTAACAGTTTCTGAAGCAAAAGTTTGTAATATCTAATTCTGTTTCAGCTGAAATGCCCAGTTTCAATCAAGGCACACATTATTTGATGGACTCATTCACCTTTCTGTACTTAAGGATGTGGTATGGTCTAAAACAAGTTAATCATCTACTGAGACAGAACTAGCCACTTATATTTAATCAAAGGTATTGAATCCTTATAACATGATTAATGGGGCTGACTTTATTTTACCTGTTTTTACAGAATTGAGAGTTTGGCCAAGCCAACTTTGTCACAGGTTTAAAAGTCTGAAGTTAGAATGAGCTGATAATATAGGGTTAAAAATTTTTGCACATAATTTTCTAGACTTGGAAAACACACAGCAAAATGGTGAGAGAGAGTAATTCCTTCCACAATTATTTATTGCACACTAGTACCCCATAGCAAAATAATGATGGTAAGTAACTGGTCTTATTACATCAGCACAGGTAAGACGCCGACACTGAATAATAATGCCTTACATTTATGTGGTGTTTTAGGGTCTACAAAACACTTTGCCTTTCACAGGATATTTGCTTTCATAGTGATTAAGTAGAAATCCCAAACTCTGAGCCTCAGGTGTGAAAGAGAGTATACTGAAACCTATAAAACACTGACATTAAAAATGTATCTGCCATATTTACCACATTTCTGCATTACAGATCTCAAAACAAATTCAACAGCCAAATATCCAATATGTCAGGGCCTCTAATTACTGAAGGAATTTGTTGGGTAGCACAAATGAAAAATTAAACATCTAAAACATATAATTCTGCTATAAACTGACATACACAAAGCAGCATTTAGGTTAGTTAACCCTCACCTATATAATAAAGTTAAACAAGCATTGTCCTCTACATATTTTTAAATGGAAGCCAACATTATTCCAAGCAGAGCAAAATAATACATCTGTGTTGAGGGTGACAACATATTTACAAAAGCTCTCTTTGAGCATCATTGACTGTACTTACTGGACAGTGTATTCAGAAACAGCCCAGCCATATGATAAAGCAAAGAGTTGGGTTTATTGACAGGTGGGGTTTGATCCCAGTTTTACTAACTGCCAACTGTGTTTTTTGTATGTCACATTACTTCTGTAAGTCTCAGTTTCCCCAAGTGTAAAATATAAATGCCCAATTCTGGGGTTTGCTGGGAGGAGTAAGTAAAATTTAAAAACTAATAGAGAATGTTTATTGAGACTTTACTATGTGCCTGGCACCGTTTTAAACGTTTTTACATGCATTAATCCATTTGGTTCTCACAACACCTCTAGGAGGCAGGATACCATTAAGATCTCCATTGTATAAATTTATAAATGAATGCTGAGGCTCAGAAAGGTTGAACTGCATAAGAGTCACACACTGGCAGGTGACAGCTCTGGGTATGAAACCATGCAGAGTCCATCCTCTTTGCCAGTATGTTCTAACTGCCCTGCATTCTCCCCCTCCCCCCATCTCATCCATCTTATCTGCCTGTGAGTTTGAAAGAATAGGGAAAAAATAAATTACAACATGAAATTATCAGGGGCCTTGGTTAATTTTTCTTTCAGTATTTTGACCTAGATGGCATCATGCAAATCAAAATTAACCAGTTAGAAATGGCAAAACTCATTGATTTGATACCTACTTAGGAGAGGGCTTGAGGGTTTAATAGGAGAGAGGAAGTTTCCCAAAGGAGACAAGCAGGTTCCGAGCCCTTCCTGCCTGAACAGCTAGGGACCAGGGAATTTGCCTCCAAATCACCAGGAGAAGGAAGGGGAGTCAGAGACATTTACATACCAGGGGGGAAAGTGCCTGGAGCCTCAACACCCCTCAAAGTTGTCTACTCCCACATGTACACTGAAACCCATCCCTGAGTGCTGCAATTGTTTTTGGTTTTCCAAACTCAGTCAAATCGAATTCATTATGAGGGCAGAAATGCAAATTGTAAGGCAACTCCACAAGATAAAACCTCCTGTATCCTGAAGATACTAATTCTTCTGGCAGTAAATACACGCATTCAGTATAAACACAGGCAGGGTACTGTTCATCATGGATGTAATCAAAAGATAAAAGTCCTTCGGAAAATTGCAGCTCTCTTAAAATTTCTTTCCAAATGAAAATAAATACATAAATAACAAAGAAAATCATTTTTCTTCTCAAGATCCAGGTTTCTTCTTTCTGTGCACACCAAATCTCTCCTAGGAGTTGGTTTGGGTTGAGTGCAGCTATATGGAGATTCCTCCTCAACCCTTTCTTATCACTCCTTTGGTAAAGCAGCTTCAGAAGACTCAAGAATGTATCAGAATCACCTGTGGTACCTGTTAAAATGCAGAGTCCTGGGTGCCACCACAGACCTACTGAACCCACATGGGGGTCAGGCAGATTTCTGTTCTATGAATACCTACTTTAGGTAATAGTGAAGTACACTGTTGATTCATAACCATGACTTACTCATTAGCATCAAGGCATACAGCAGAGGCTGAAAGTATCAGGATAGAGAGGGTCAATAGTTTTTCCTAATTAATAAGGCAGGCTTCTAAATTTTCAAGTGGTCATTTTTATAACAAATTCAAACAAAATATCCAAATGGTATAATTCATACAATCAGAGGAAAGTTTTCTCAAGAATTTAAGCTAAAAGGCAGCAATTAATAGTGAGAAAATTCATTCCTAGGTGTTTTATGTTTTGGGTGGCTATTGTAAATGGGCTTACTTCTTTGAATTCTCTTTCTCTTAGTTCATTACTGGAGAATATAAATGCAACTGATTTGGGGACACTAATTTTGTATCCTGCAACCTTACTGAAATTATTAATCAACTCTAATAGTTTTTTGATAGAATCTTTAGGTTTTGCTATATATAAGATCATGTCATCTGCAAATAGAGACGGTCTGACTTCATCTTTTCCAATCTGGATGCCCTTTATCTCTTTCTCTTGTCTAATTGCTTTGGCTAGTACTTCCAGTACTA
>NW_007758603.1:6462-6679 GCF_000696425.1 Galeopterus variegatus | reverse complement strand
ATGTTAATCTCATTTATAAACACCCTCATAGCAACACTGCACATAATGTTTAACTGTCTGGCCACCCTGTGGCCTAGCCAAGCTGACTCATAAAGTTAATCATCACACTTGGTCTGATCACAATTTTGAGATATATTTCCTGTGCAAGGCACTAGCTGATTGTAGTGTAATAAAGGTTATCAACCTGGATAGTGGGGAGACTTGAAACAATTCTCAA
>NW_007758603.1:0-2913 GCF_000696425.1 Galeopterus variegatus | reverse complement strand
GAGGCGCCGGGGGTGCCCCGAGGCTCTGCAGCATGTGCCTGTACTGTTGCGGAGACGAAGCTGTCCAAGTGCACCCCGTGAGTCCTCCGAGGCCCTTAACCCCGCCTCAGCCACCCGTCCCAGTTGTGCGCTCCCGGCCGGGGCGGCCTCGGCCATCTGGACTCGCAGCGGCTGCACCTGTGGTCTGGGGCTGGGGGTGGGAAGCTCCGGGTGAAGTGGACAGACTAGATCCCGGGCTGCCGGTGTGACCCGGGGTGAAGAGACGTCCCAGCCAGCTCTGGCGAGGGGTCGGGCACGTTCAATCCACTGTGTGTTCATCGACTCATCGACCCGCCCTAGGAGGTGGGGTGGGAATTACGGAAGTGGGGGGTCCAGATGAGGTTCTTAATGTTCAGATGTGGAGAAGATTGTTTCTGGGTCTTCGGGTTAAAAAATTGGACCAAAATTCCAGAAGGGAGAGGTATTTAAGGTATGATTTTGAAATTAGGGGAAGGGGTGGGAACCTCATAAACTAATAGCCAAGCTTCCCGGGCCTCAGGAAAACCAACCCACCTCAACCCTAGCTTTCCCAGGCTTTGGAAGCCAGATTAAAGGCTCGATTCCTCAGCGAAGAACACAGGGACGCCACTGAAGTCAGTAGCAGCGAAAACGCGAACTTTTGCATTTCCTGTTTGTGCACAGTTTCCCTCTAGAATAAATCCCAGTACTCTACCTGTTCCCTTTAATGTATCATAGGTGGCTCTTTTTTCTCCTAATTCTATCTCGTCCATACCAGTTTTTACCTTTGATGTTCTCATTCTGATCCTGCCTCTTGCAGTTGGGATAATATTCATATACTACATAATTAAAAACCAGCAGCATAGGCTTCCTATTATAATAAGTAATTTATCTGTTTTCTCATTACTTTTATGTGTGTTTTAATTTTACATTTGTATGTGTTTATTTCTACATATTACATAGGAAGGACCTAAACAGCATCATCCTTCAGAGGTCACGGAGAAGCAGGTAATGTTTAAATAAAGAACTAAATTCTGGTTGTTTCAACATTGTGCTTTTAACTTGTTCCTTTATTTGTGGTGGTCTCTAACATGATAGAAATTTTAGTAGCTAGACATTTCTGCGGTGTCTTTCTTGGGGCTCTGGGATCTTCTGACTACTATTGGAATGGGTCTTAGCTAGGGTAAGCTAAATGGCTTATATCCTCATTTTTTAATGTAACATTTAATACATATACAAAAATATACATCATTTACATTTATAAAGCAGAATAATAAAATATACTTCCAACTTAATAAAAGCATTTATGAGTATCCTTGAATCCAGCCAGGGACTGCTTTTCTATGGTACCTTCCTGTATTGCTCCCAGAGGTAACCACTATTTTGAATTTTATTTTCATTAATCTCTTCTTTTTCTTTAAAAGATTGTCACATACATGCCTCTGCAAGTGTATCATTTGTTTTTACTTGGTTTTGAGGTGTATAAACATAGGATCACACAAAATTCAGTGTATGATTTACTCTTTTTTCTCAACATTGTTTCCTAAGATTTGTCTATAATGCTGTATATACTTATAGTTCCTTTGTTTTCTCTGCTGTTTAATATTTCCTTGTGGAACATATCATAGTTCATTTATTTATGGACATTTTGGTTGTTTCCACATTTTCCTATAATGAACAGTGCTACTGTGAACATTCTAGTACACGTCTTCTTTCCCCATGCACAAGAGTTTCACTTGATTATTTACGCAGGAGTGGAATGGCTGGATCATAGGAGCAAACAAACTTTTCATTGTTCTAAAATAATACCACATTGTTTTCAAAGCCATTGTACCAATTTACACTCACATTGGCAGTGGATAAAAAAGTTCGTTCCTCATATCCTCTCTAATACTGTATTTTATTATCTTCAAAGCATTCTAGTTTGATCCTCTAAGTTTCTGCTGCTTGTAGATGTCATAAATGGTGACATAAAAAGCTGTGTGACGTGTAACATTTAAGAGGACTAAAGAGTACACTTTTCTTATTTCTATAAAGAAAATCCCTTATGCATTTTCAATGAACATTACCTTTAAAATAAAAGGTAACACATGTATCCATGAGTCTGGATCTATCTAAATGTGCACAGCGGTGAAGTGGGGATCAAGAGTGAATAGTCTCATTTGAAAATCCTGATACTCCAATGTGTTTTTCTTCACTTATGAACTACACATTTGAAAGAAACGTGTTTTTTCCTACTTCTATGTAGCTGTGTAAAGCATATACACTGTTTATCTTTTTTTATCGTAGCAATCCAAAAATATAATCAGCATGTTAATGTTTACATGTTATAAGAAGTATGATTTGTTTTCTTTCCTTTTAATTTTCCTATAGACTGCAGATAAACGTATTCAGTATTTGCAAAATCTAAGGAAAGAGAAGAGGAAATTAAGTAAACGGTTTGCAAGGCCTTCTCCTGTTCCAGAACCCGGTCTCCTAGTAGGTATAGAGATTTCAATGAAATTAACAGATCCTTAAATGTCACTGACATTGTCATTTTCAATTTATGTAATATTCACTCTTTTTTTTCCATTTTTCTTTGGGAAATTTGTAATTTTAGTCAGAGAAGTTACCTTAAAGTTCCCCTAATCAAATTCTCATCTATTATTTAAATCTCCTTTGCAGTCATCCCCTAGAGTTGTTTGGATTACATTATTTGGAAAAAAAATTACAAAATCTCCTGACAAGTAGCTAGGATTGAACACTTGCCACATAAGAGTACTCTATACACCAATCACAGCTTATTCCATCTTTGCATATCTTTGACAAGGATTTAAAAGTTTTAACACATAACACATCGTATTGTGTATTAATTGTATGTCTTATAGACCTTTTTATATGTGGTGTTAATTATATTTCTTGTAGCTAGGCATAAAT
>NW_007758602.1:6421-6680 GCF_000696425.1 Galeopterus variegatus | reverse complement strand
TACCATAATAGGATTCCCCATCCTCTTTACATTGTCACAGTGGGGACCAAGTTTTGTGGAGTCTTCAATCCACAGCAGCCACTTCAGTTTTTCAACTCTTGCTGCATCGTGTGGCGCAGTGGCAGGGCTGCCTAGTTTAAGCATACCAGCTGTGCGTCACACAACTCCAGGGCTGCCATTTGAGTCGTGTGGTGCAACGGCTTCATCTTGTGGAAAGAGTCCTGGATGTGGAGGGATACAGCCTGAGGTTCGAGCCTCA
>NW_007758602.1:0-1818 GCF_000696425.1 Galeopterus variegatus | reverse complement strand
CCCCCAACTTTGTCTTTCCTTTTCCCCCAGTTCTATTTTTTTCATTCATTTGTGACTTTTGGACAAACTATATTTTTTGGACATTTATCTAGATAAGTATTTATCTAGATAGATATCATCAGCCTTCTTACGTGCTTCACAAAGGCAGCAATTTTTATGTTTTATTCATTTCTGCCTCCCCAGTGCTTAAAACAGTACCTGACACGTGACAGGCACTCAGTAAATAGTGAGCCAATGGGAAACACCAGCCATAACTGAAATGGAATTAAGAGGGCATTTTCATATTGGAAGTTGAGAATCCTGCCACATTCCCCAATCCCAGCCCAAGAATGTTCACAGGCAAGACTTTGACCTCCAGGCAGAAAATTGGAATAGCATTCTCTGGGGAATCTGCCAGCTCACGGGAAGAGAATCCAAGGCACTGACATTGGGCTCCCAGTGGAAAATTCCGGACAGTTCGTCCTGTAGAGATGATCACAACTAGGGTGACCTCAGCTCAGTATTAAGGGGATTCCTAGTGCATGGGACTTTCAGTGCTAAAATTGGGACAGTCCCAGGCAAACCAGGGTAATTGGTCCCCCCTATGTAATCACATGTGCAGAGTTCTCACTCACTATGATCAAACTTACTCGGATAGAATAAAGATTATCAGACATCTGAGCAAAGTCATCAGCTCAAAAGACAGAACAAAACAAAGTCATCGGCTCAAAAGACAGAACAAAACAAGTACCCAGTAAAATGAAACTTGGACAAAACAAAGACTGCATGGAGAAGGAAAGATATCACTCATATACTCAGAGAGCTAAGAGAATATTACAAACATGAAAAGGTACAGGAAATTGGAGATTAAAGATAAGAAAATTAGAGAAGTAATTCAGAAGATCTAGGAGTTCTAGTAAGAGAACACAGAGAACACAGAAGAAATGAATTATAAACAAAATAATCCAAGAACATTTCCCAGAGCTGAAAGAGTTGAATTTTTAGACCGAAAGAGCCTACTGAGTGACCAGTGTATTCGGTGAAATTAAGTACACATATATATAATATGAAATTTCAGATCCTTAGGTACATAGAGAAGCTCCTACAAGGGAGAAAAAACAGGTCACGTACACAAAAAAGAAGTAAGAATGGCCACAAACTTCTGAATATTTATTCAGAAAGTTACATGACAATGGAGCAATGTCTTCAAAATTCTGAAGGGAAATAATTTTAAACAGAATTTATATCAAGCCAAACCATTAATCAAGTGTAAAATAAAAACATTTACATGCTTACAAAGCCCTAGCTTTTCTACTTCCCATGTGCTCTTTTCTCAGAAAGCTACTGAAAGATGTTGTTTAGCAAAACCAAGGAAATAAACCAAGAAAAGGAAAACTACAAGGAATATAGGAAACAGAAAACCAACACAGAAGAAGGTGAAGTGAATCCCCAGAACAATTTTGAAGGGAGGTCTCAGGATAAGAGCTGCGAACTGGATATAGAGGGTAACCATCCGAGACTGGAGCAAATCACAAGGTTCTGGAAGAGATTTCTTTGAGATGAATGAAAAGTTTAACAAGTAAGTCTGATTGTCTTGAAGGAAGATTTAAACAACCAGTAGAGCATTTAGGATTGAAATTCCCTGAAAAGCAATCAAAAAAAGATAAAAGATAAGAAGTTGTCCAGAAAAAGAGAAGTGATTATAGTTTATTACATGGCTTGGCTATAAATAGCACTTATATAGGAAATACCATACAAACATTGAATATCAATCAAATGAAAAATTTAAATAATCCACACTGGGAGGATGTAGAACTGGGAAAGGGGTCCCTACACACA
>NW_007758601.1:5941-6680 GCF_000696425.1 Galeopterus variegatus | reverse complement strand
GTTTACATCCTTGTAAATGTAGAGAGAAGAAGTATTAGGACAACAAAACACAAATTATTATCTGGATAAATTATCCTGTTACAATAATATGTAAGGAAGAGCACAATAAATATAATATCCAAGAAAATAAAATATATAAAATACTGCAAAACACTCAAAATAGTTGTAAAGTTTTTATGAAGTGGTTATGGAATTATCTAGACCGAGAAGTAATCTGTTATGGACTGAATGTTAGTGTCCTCTCAAAATTTATGTGTTGAAATTCACCATTGTGACGGCATTAGGAGGTGAGGCCTTTGGGGGCCTAAACTAATCACAAATGGGATTAGTGCCCTCAAAAAAGAGACCCCCAGAGAGCTCTTTAGCCCTCAGTAATGCAAGGATACAGGGACAAGTTGGCCATCTGCAAAAGAAGAGGGCCCTCAGCAAATTCTGACCATGCCGATACCTAGATCTCAGAGTTCCAGCCTCCAGAACTGTCAGAAATAAATTTATGTTGTTTATAAGCCACCCAGCTTATGATGCTGTGTCATAGCAGCCTGAACTGACTAGGATATAGTCTAAATAAAACATTGAAAAATTAAAGAGCATAGGACTGCAAACTGGGAGGTCGGAGTTATTATTTTTATTCCTCTTAGGATGCATTACCATTATCTGTTTAAATAGGTATTAAACTAGTGATTAGTAAAAACTCATTTTATGTTCAGATTCTTTGATTATAATAAGTAGTATAAACTCT
>NW_007758601.1:0-452 GCF_000696425.1 Galeopterus variegatus | reverse complement strand
TTTAAAAAATTTATCTTGACAGTTGTAGAAGCCTTACTTACAGATGATAGCATATATCTTTTGTTTCTGTAAAACATATAACGAATATGTCAGTGGTACCAAAAAAAAAAAAAAAACAAAAAAACAGATTACCATTGTAAAGATAGCTGGATATCATTCTTTCCTGAACAACTCAGTAGATCAGTGTCACAAATTTTCCACTTTTATTTTGTTGCCATAGTTTGTCAGAAGGAAGCATCTAGAGACGCATTAATAACATTATGTCTCCCGTATTGGGTAAAATTCTATCAACTGATGCGCCATCAGTTTCCACTGCCTTTTAGTACCCAGAACACATGAAGCTTATTGACAGAGTTTGAATGTTACTGTTTCCCTAAAACTCATGGAAATCTGATCCCCAATGTGGCAGTGTTGGCAGCTGTTTGAGTCATGGGAGTGGATCCTTCATGAAT
>NW_007758600.1:0-6680 GCF_000696425.1 Galeopterus variegatus | reverse complement strand
CCCCCCCCACTTGGCAAACCCCAAACTGTAGTTGAGCTTGTCTCTTCTCTGTCCCTGCATTTAAGCAACTAAGTGCTGGCAGGTAATCAGCCAACTGGCCAACATGGATTTCCTTTTATATTCATGGTAATATATAGCAGTAAATACTCAACCCTGCTTGACAATTTTACTGGAACTTAGTCATTTCTGTTTCACTAGAATAACTATTTTCTAAAGTAATGGGGTCACACCTCCTTGTCTCTCCTAGCATTTCTCTCACCTCTTCCCCAGCTTTACTAGCAGCAAATGACCTGACGTCACACTTTGCTGAGGACGTTGTATTTGGAAAAGGGCAGCTGGCTTGTCCTCCCACACCGACTGGGCCATGTCCTTGGCCCTGGCCTGTCTTCTCAACTTTCCCTCTGTTACAGCGGAAGATGTGTCCCTGCTCCAAGCCACGGCCACGCTCAACGCCACTTCTGTGGTGTCCCTGCTCTTTGTGGGGCTTTGCTCCATGAGTTGTTCCCTCTCTCTCACGTCATCAACCTCTCTCCCTCATTCCCAGGCCGTTTCTGTAGTACATGGACATGCTTTCGTAGCTCTCTTCTTATATCACACAAACAAACAAAGACGAAAGAAATAAAAGAGAAGAGAAAGGAAATCGTTTTGAACTCTCACAACCCTCTAGCTTCTACTCCCCTCTCACAGCAGCCTTCTTTTCAAAGAGGTTGTTGCTACGGCCTGAATGTTTGTGTCCCCTCAAAATGCATATGTTGAAGCCTGATCACCAATACGATGGTATTGGGTGTAGGGAGGTGAGGCCTTTGGGAGGTGATGAGGTCCTGAGGGTGGAGCCCTCACGGATGGGATTCATGTCCTTGTAAAAGGGACCCCAAAGAGCTTCCTGCTCCTTTCAGCATGTGAGGACAGAGGAACAAGCTGCCCTGTACTGGAAAGCAGCCCTCACCAGACCCCGAATCTGCTGGTGCCTTGATCTGAACTTCGCAGCCTCCAGAACTGTGGGAAACAAACTTCCGTTGTTTATAATCCACTGAGTTTATGGTGTCTTGTGACAGCAGCTGAGATGGGCTAAGACAGTTGTCTACACCCTCCATTTCAACTTTGTGTCGCTTCCCACCCAGCCTCCCTGTGAGGCAATAGGCGTCTTGTTCTACCCTCCTTTACCGAAACTGCTCTCGCCGGAGTCACCGGACGTTTCCACGTTACCGTGGGAAACAAACTTCCGTTGTTTATAATCCACTGAGTTTATGGTGTCTTGTGACAGCAGCTAAGATGGGCTAAGACAGTTGTCTACACCCTCCATTTCAACTTTGTGTCGCTTCCCACCCAGCCTCCCTGTGAGGCGATAGGCGTCTTGTTCTACCCTCCTTTACCGAAACTGCTCTCGCCGGAGTCACCGGACGTTTCACAGACACTCGAGTCCTCATCTGGACCTCTCGGCTGGACTTGACAGAGTCAACTTCTCCTCAACATGGAAGCATTTCCCTTTCTTGGATGTTGGGACGCCTCGCTCACCGGCTTGTCCCCTGCTCCTTGGGTTGCTATTTCAGTCCCTCTTTTAGTGCCTTCTTCCCTTTTTTGACCTATGTATGTTAGACTTGCTCAAGGCTTCTCTTGTCTGTAATATCACCCCCTGGTGACCAATTCAGTTCCAGAGCTTTGATTAAATATCATCTATATGTTCACAATTCCCCTGCCTCTTTCTTCAGCCCTGACCTGCCCCTGAGATCCAGTCTTGTGTATTCACTTGCATCTCTCAAAGCTCCAGGTCTGTGTCAGAGGAATTTCATACTTGCTCACAAGGCAGCGCTGGCTTTCACCCCAAAGTCGCTCCCACCTCATCCCCATCTTCTTTGTCTCAGCAAGTGGCTCTGTTATTTGCTCCAGCCCCAAACCTGAGTCATCCTCGGCTCCTCCGCCCCCTTCACTCCCCCACAATCAGTGCATTAGGAGTTTCAGTTCTGTCTCCAAGTACGACTTGCATTTATCTGCACCCTCTCTCCAAGGGTGATTTCTTACCTAGGTCACCACCTCCTCTCCTCTGTATTATTGCAGAAGCTTCCTGATTCCTTTTCCAGTTTTTGTGTTTCCCCGTACAATCCATTTTCCATAAAGCAGGTGGGTGATGTTATAAAAATGTAAGCTGGATCATGTTGCACCTTTCGCAGACTTATGGCGCAGAGGGGGCGGGAGAAGGAAAGTCCTTGCCTTGAAGGCTGCAGGCCATATATTTAGCTTTTTCCTAACACTCCCTTTTCTCTCATGCTGCTCTTTTCCTCACGCACTGAGTCCTGGCCACTGAGACCCATAAACCCCTTGCATATGCCAAACTTGTGCCACCTCAGGACCTTGCATTTGCTGTCCTCACTTGCCTGGATTGCTCTTCCGCTGGCTTTGCTCACGGATGGTCCCTTTCCTGCAGCTCCACAGTTGAAACGCCCCACTCTCAGAGGAGCCGTCCGCAGGCATCCCTCCTGAAGCGGTCTGTCACCCTGTTACCATCTGTCATATGCTCCTGTGCACTTCCCTCCTGCTGTTAGCCGCACTCCACAACTGTCCCCTCACCTCACATCTGCTGTGCCCCCGAGAATGCACGCTCCACAGGGAGGGCTTTGTATGCAGCCCCTCTATCCTCAGCCCGTAGCACAGTGCCCACCAGGGCTCAGTTGATTCCTGTCGGATGAGAAGAAGGTGCCGGGTGTGCTAACCAGGCAGGGGTGGGCAGTTTCGACCAGAAATGACTGCAGAACCTGCTACATTCACTGAAAGATAATATGGCGCACTTTGGGCTTGCTGGACAATTCCTGGGCCTTGCCCAACCACCAGCACCAGGAAATCCAGGTCTTTTTTTATAGCCCCTGAAAGTTTGAAAGCCCCTTGTTGAGACACCCCTTGGAATAAAGTTAAGCAAATATTCTGGTGTTCAAAGTGTGAATATTTACAGTGTTTCGAGTATCTTTCTAATGAACTGCTTTATGAAATGTCTTCTGTTCATGCTCAACTTTTCCACCCACCTTTCGGTTAATGCCTTAAATAACCCTCCCACCTGACTTTCCTCTAAGAGTATAGCTACTTAACACTGACTCTGAAATTGGGCTTACTGACCACCGTACGTGTGAGAAGGTTACGTCCCGGTCCACAGGGTCCAGCAGGGAACATGCGCCTCCTTCTGCCAATGGCTTCAGTTCCTGTTCTTCTAGGAAGGAATCTTCCCCATGACCCTGCTCCTGGGCATGGCTTGTCTCTCAGGCTCCGGGGTCTACCGTGCTGGGGAGACCGGAGGCTGCGCTACCTATAAAGTAATGCTGACATGGAACGGGAGTGTTTTCTGAGTCTCAGGATATCTTGTGAGTGGTACAGAGATGGGGACTTTTGCTGGGCGGTAGACCCTGAAGAGCCTGCTGGCCTGTTGACGAAGCCCACAGTCCGTGGAGCCAAACTCCCCGGGTTTGAGGCTCAGCTCTTCCGTCGAGAGCAAGGTGAGTTTGGGCAAATCGCTCAGCCTCTCCATACCTCGACTCCCCTCCTGATTTCCTCACCAAAGCGGGATGGCGGTCTGCATCTCCCTCGGGAAGCTGTGCTGTGAGGATTAGGTGAGATACTATGGTGCTTCACCGATGTTCCTGACTGCTGCTGCTGCTGCTGCTGTAGGCTGGCACGCTGGGCATCTGTGCTCACCCACAGCACTTTTAACTGGTCCTGTTTTACCCACTGCAGCCCACGTGTGGCACTCAGTATTCAGACTGCACCCAGCCCCTGTTGGTCTGGGTGTCTCTCCTCTGACTTAGTTACTCAACTTACCCTCACTGGAGCTCCATGCCCTGCTTATGACTGATAACCTTCTTTGACCGGCTTTCTTGCCCATGACCTTGAGCCTCTCTGTGGAATGACTTTTTACATCCCAGGTAAGAGGCACTGTGCTCCCACGCCTTCCCTGGTGCTCTGTAACCCTCAGTGAGAAGTGACATGTTGGGGGACTGTGTCCTCTGTTCTGTGAATGGGCTTCCATCAATTCCTTAAATCTCTAGTGCTGAGGAGAAATAAAGTGGTGGTGGTACCACGTTTTGGGTGGAAAATGACACGGCCTCATTTACACCAGAGGACTCCTGCCGTCCAGGGGGTATCAGAAGGGTCTGTGCTTGTCAGTGGGACCATCTGTGGTCTCGGCCCCCTTCTCTCTCGCTCCGAGTCTCCTTCTGCCTCCCTGTTGACCGAGTCTGGGTGGAGGCCTTGCCTGTGGTCTGACCCATTCGGTTCTTTTGTGTCATCAGAATCACCCACGAGTGTGGATGCTTTGCCTTTGGTCGAGCATATAGCGAATGACCCTATATGCACACAGTGTGGCCATAATCCAGAAAATCAGGAGTTTCCTGGTACACTGGAGGGTAATTTGCCTGGTCTTCTCCCAGGAAGTTTGCTTTTCAATGTTTTTCAATGATCTCCAAGCACCCTCATTCTGTCCTGGGTTTCTATTTAAAACTTCACATTTTTCCAGGAGAATAACCGTCCACCAATCACTTCGGTGTCAGTGGCTGAGTCGAAGCATCGCTGGTCACGAATGAACGCAGCCGAGGCTCCCAGGAGATTCCCGTGTGGCACTTACCGCGTGCTGGGATCGACAGAACAGCTGCTGCGGTGCTTTAGCAAGTGGGCCGTGCTGGGCTGCGGACTCACCGTGAATGAAGAATCGCTGCCATGTCTGAGTGTTCGCAGAAATGCCAGTGCTTAACGTACACGTGTAGTCAGAATCATGGGGGTAAAGAAAGACTGGGATCGACAGAACAGCTGCTGCGGTGCTTTAGCAAGTGGGCCGTGCTGGGCTGCGGACTTACCGTGAATGAAGAATCGCTGCCATGTCTGAGTGTTCGCAGAAATGCCAGTGCTTAACGTACACGTGTAGTCAGAATCATGGGGGTAAAGAAAGAGGGTTTTATCCATCACAGGCCCCACACAACATGTTCAGATGATAAATTTCTGGTTAATTTTCTTACTCTGGCTCTGGGAAAACTCTTAGCTCCAAGCTGCTGTAGTTCTTTCTTTTAAAAATTCGCTGGCAGTCCTAGAAGCCCGGAAAGACTTACTTTCAGACAAGAATTTTGGTGTTTGTATCCCTGAGTCCTTTAATTACAGTGACGCATTGTCTAAATTGTTTCCTTTGAAGAGAAAAGGGTTTAAGTGAAGGGGAGAATATTATGTCAACCTAGACAAAGTTCGAGAGACTGAAAACTCTATTTTCCCCCTTCCCCCAATTCTAAAGCCCGCGTGAAGCCCTCTTCCCTGCCGGTCACTTAGCTCAGGCTGTGACACTGATCTAAGAGCAGCTTCTCTGCCCCTCCCCTGAGTTAGGTCTAGGAGAGAAGCTGCTCTTGCAAAGCCAGGGCGGGCATCAGATCGGGGTGCTACAGGCTCTAATAGAACTGAGGTCAGTGTGGGCCGGTAAGTTACGCACGTCTTTACAGTCCTGGTGAACGTTTGTAGCAGTTGGCTGTAGACCGTCAGATGATGGACAAAGCAAAGCGGAACTGAAGACCTGGTGGTAGTAAGTCCACAGGTGGCTAAATTCTGTCTTCCCTCCCTGCCCCCTTCCTTTCCTCCTCTGGTGTTAGAAGTCTTCCTCAAGATGGGAGGGTTGGCGGACTTGCTAGTGCATTTGGGGAGGCTGAGGGCTAAACTTTAACAATTCTTTTCAGCCCAAGTCAAGTCCAAGGCAGGGCAATAGAAATGTGTTACAGTAATCCTTGAAGTTTGGGTCAGTCTGAGGCTTGATTTGCTCATGTTGTGAAGTGGCCACTTGAGCAGGAGGCTGGTGCCAGACCCAGGGGCTCTCAGACGAGGCTCCACGAGCCAGGCGAAACTCCCCGTCCGGGTTCCGCTGCTGTGACTCCCCATGGCTCAGCCCGGCTTCCCTCGGGGAGGCTGTGTTGGCAGGAAGGCTGGGCAGCTACACCAAACAGGTGCCACAAAGCTCATCTTTATTGGCCCTTTCCCTACAGTGCAGATACGTGGAGATGACCGAGGGATCACGTCAGGGTATGGCTCAGCCCGGCTTCCCTCGGGGAGGCTGTGTTGGCAGGAAGGCTGGGCAGCTACACCAAGCAGGTGCCACAAAGCTCACCTTTATTGGCCCTTTCCCTACAGTGCAGATACGTGGAGATGACCAAGGGATCACGTCAGGGTGTGCAGTTTATGTGTGTGCTAGCTGTCGGGGATGACCTTTCTAGACCAGAACATTCAGCAAATATTCATGGGATGTCTGTGTGGAAATATCGTGCTGGAGCTTTGGATGGCACAGAGCTGGAGTTGGAAATGACTTATGCCCACAAGAAGCCTCAAATCTAATGCAGAGTTAGAATAGATCTCCAAGACGAGGGGGGAAGAGGTTTGTGCCTTAAGAGAAGAACAGAGAAAAGAAGGCAAGATATAAAAGGCGAGCGAGGGGAGATCTATTTCGGTTGGAAAAACCAGGGAAAACTATCAAATCTAATGCAGAGTTAGAATAGATCTCCAAGACGAGGGGGGAAGAGGTTTGTGCCTTAAGAGACGAACAGAGAAAAGAAGGCAAGATATAAAAAGCGAGCGAGGGGAGATCTATTTCGGTTGGAAAAACCAGGGAAAACTCCTGTAAATGTGGTAATTAAACCTGCCTAGCAGCCTCGGTAGAATTTGCATATGCACAAATG
>NW_007758599.1:6069-6680 GCF_000696425.1 Galeopterus variegatus | reverse complement strand
CAGTTCTGAAGGCTGGGAAATCCAAGATCAAGATTCAGTTGTCTAGTGACAACTGCTCTTTCCTTCCAAGATGGCGCCTTGTTGCTGCATTATCCAGAGGGGAGGAACACTGGGTTATCACATGGAGGAAAACGGAAAGGCAAGAGCTGAACACTGGGTTAAGCCTCTGTTATAGTAGCCTCTTGACCTAACCGCTTCTCAAAGTTCCCACCTCTTAAGACCATCACATTGGCCACTAAGTCTCAGTATCTGACTTTTGGAGGGGACACATTCGAACCACAGAAGTATATATTTTTTAAATCAAAAACTGAAAATTAAAAATTTTCTGTATGAAATTATCATGCCTCTAGAAAATGCCCATACTTTGGATGAAAACAGTGGAGTGAACTAGCCCACAGCTCTGTGGGGCTGAAAACTCATGAAGTGGTAGTGACAACTTGGAAGCAAGTGAGAGTTTCCAAAGATGACAACATGCTTGGAGTGAGAATCAGCAAAGCCAGCAGAAGGCCTCTGTGAGCCAGGAAAATGTTTTCAACATTTTCAAACTCAATGTATCCTTTTTATTGCAAATATTTGACAATGCTCCCTTTACTATGCTAAACTGATTTTTA
>NW_007758599.1:0-515 GCF_000696425.1 Galeopterus variegatus | reverse complement strand
AAATGATAAGCGTATGAGGTAATACATATGTTAAATAGCTCGATTTAGTCATTCCACAATGTATACATACGTCAGTACATTATGGGGTACACCACAAATATGTAGAATTTTTATTTGTCAATAAAAAATAAATTTAAATAAATTAAAAAACAAGTGTTCTGGGTGAATTTGGGTAAAAATTCACCCTAAGGGCCTTTCCATCCACTTGAATATTTAATAGCATCTCACACTCAACATTCTAAACCTCAGCTTCTGATATTCCTCCCTCCCTCTAAACCATCTCAGTCAAGGGCAGCTACATTCCTGCAGTTGCTCAGGCCAAAATCTTGAAGCCATCCTTCATTCCTCTATCACTTTCGTACCTCAGCTTGGTCTACCAGCATATCCGGTCTTGTCTTACATTCCATGTCTATTTTTATTTTTATTTTTTTAATTCTTATTGAATCAAAATTGATTATACAAATTTGGGGGGTTCAACACTGAGACATGTTGATCAAATCAATATTACTAGCATA
>NW_007758598.1:5971-6680 GCF_000696425.1 Galeopterus variegatus | reverse complement strand
TCGTCTCATGGATGGGTGGGTGCAGTTCCTGCTCCACACATGTGCATGACCTCGACATTGATATTATTTAGGAATTAAAGGAAATGTAAAATGCTTTGGTTTTAATCAGTATTTAGAAGAGATATCTGCACTCCATATGCACTGCAGCATTATTAACAGTAGCCAAGATATGGAAACAGCCTAAGTGCTCATCAACAGATGACTGGGTAATGACAACATGGTATGTATATACAATGGAATAGCGTTCAGCCTTAAAGAAAAAAAAAAGAAAAAGAAAATCCTGGCATTTGTGAAAATATGGATGAACCCGGAGGACATTATGCTTAGTGAAATAAGCCAGACACAGAAAGACAAATACTGCATAATTTCACTTAGATGTGGAATCTAAAAAAAAAAGGTTGAACTCATAGTAAGAGAATAAATTGTTGGTTACCAGGGGCTGGGGTTGGGAAAAAGGAGGAGATATTGGTCAGAGGGTATAAACTTACAGTTACAGGATGAATAAGATCTGGAGACCTCATGTACAGCCTGGTGATTGTGGTTAATACAAATGTCTCCTCTGCTTGATGTTCGCTAACAGTGTGGATTCAAGTGTTCACGACACACACAAAAAGGTAAACTATGTGAGGTGATGGATATGTACAATACCTGAATATGGTAATCATTTCAAAATATATATGTATAACGAAACAATTCAAATAAATATATA
>NW_007758598.1:0-288 GCF_000696425.1 Galeopterus variegatus | reverse complement strand
GGATTCTGGACAATTGAAATTGAGGCAAAAATGTGATTTTTGACTTGTTAGAAAATACTGTGTAGAGTGTAGGATAGTTATTGAATATTCTGTGGGGGGAGTCTGCAAAAATGGCCAGTAGATGAGAAACCAGGATCTCTGCTTTAGCAGAGCCTGGATAAAATGTATCTTATCTCTAGAGACTGTGGTTTATGCTATTTTTTTCAAATATGAGGATAAACTGCAGTGACAGGCTCAGTGTAAGCACCAGCATGAATATAAGAAATCAAAAATGGAAAAAAAACATAG
>NW_007758597.1:6092-6680 GCF_000696425.1 Galeopterus variegatus | reverse complement strand
TTAGGGCCCATCTGGGTAATCCAGGATAATTTCCCCAGCTCAGGATCCTTCACGCAGTCACGTCTGCAAACTCTTGTGCTGTGGGAGGTGATGTTCACAGGCTCCAGGACTAGGACCTGGGTATCCCTGGTGGCTGGGATGCTCTGTTCCCAGCAGAGACAACAGGCTCAGAGAAGCCAAGCTTCTCCCTCCACGTCACACAGCTCAAAGTACAGACTGGGCTTTGAACCCAGAAAGTCAGGCTACAGAGCCCACCTCACTGTGTGTGACTGAGGACTTCGTGGAGGTTGGTCACACCTAGGAACATGTGCAGGGGAACCAAAGTCTCCCCCAAGTTCATGAGGGTGGCCCCTCATCCTTGTTTTCCCATCTCTGAGTTTGGTATAGAGAAGTGAATTTCTTCTGCAGGGGATTGCTTTGAAGGAAAACTAACACACAGAAAGAAAAACAACCTTCTCTGCAGGAAGGAATAAAAACTCGGAATGTATGCTTGTGTGTTTCACTTGCTGCTTGAACTAATCAGCCCGTTTTGCCCCAGGATGGCTGCAGCGAGTCAGTGACTGCTGATAGGCAGAGCCAGGTCCCAGG
>NW_007758597.1:0-528 GCF_000696425.1 Galeopterus variegatus | reverse complement strand
GAGGAGTCCCCACAGGGCTAAGAAAATGTGCCCAAAGTCTCACACCTAGGATAAGGAGACCAGGCACTTCCACCTCCCCGGAGTTAGAAAAGTAGGAGGACTACCTGCTGTCCAAATGCAGTGGCGCTGGACGCCCACACTGGGTGCGGGCCTGCACCCCCCAAGGCTGGGAGGTTCCCTGCTGCCATTAAAAATGGTAAGGGGGGTGGGAGGTGATCCTACACCCATGTAAGAACCTGAGGAATGTTCCAGACCCTCTCCCAAGAGAAATACACACATATGCATGCACGCACATGTGCACACACGCAGCCCCATCAGAGCTGAGGGAAAGTTGTGGGGAGGGCTCAATGCTGTAGCAGAATCTGGACACAAATCCAACTGGGGGGGTTAGCTGCTGTGGTGGGTACCCAACGACAGTGACATGCACATCAGTACATATGTGCTGTCACATGTGTGCACACCGTCTCTCTGAGTGGGAAAAGCTGTGGCCACCTGACAGTTTCATCCTGGTGCCTGCTCCTGTCCCCA
>NW_007758596.1:5974-6680 GCF_000696425.1 Galeopterus variegatus | reverse complement strand
TTGGAAGGAGTGATCATTGGTGAATACACAATTTCAAGAAATTCCCAGAAGAGGGCAAATTGAAGTATGTTGATTAGCGAGGAAACAGAGGGAGCCATAGGGCATGTGGGGCCTGCATGGGAGGTGGAGCTGATCTTATCTGTGAGATTTAACAGGTCTGGACTCTGTGTCAGCAGATAGAGAAGGTAGTAATGAGGAGCTAAAAAGAGAAGGGTTGATTGAAGACAAGAGCTACAGAAGACAGCCCTGTAACCTTCCTCTCCTTGGCCTCCATTTATACAAAATCTAGTAGCTTGGATTTACTCAAAGATTGGCAAACCAGCAAATAAAAGCCCAAAGCAAACCAAAACAAAAAAGTGAGCAGTACTCTAAAGAAAAGGAACAATTTTTGGAGAGCTAAGATTTATATGTGGATATTGCTGTCCCAAGATCTAAGATTTATAGGTGGATATTGCTGTCCCAGAATAAAGTATTGTTTTCTTCTGGAATTTGGGCAGATCGTTCCATACTGTTAACCCTAAAGCGAAGTCTGTCATTAAATATATCCAATCAGATACACAAAGTTTACAATCAGCCTTACCAGGACAGAGGTCTGTGGGGGAAATAATTAGAGAGTTTCTATAAATCAGGAGAAAGAAACCAAAGCAGCTAGTTAGAATAATCAGCCTTGTCCCTCATTCTTGAATATGCACAGACAATGTATGAG
>NW_007758596.1:0-265 GCF_000696425.1 Galeopterus variegatus | reverse complement strand
TCGCCCTGGGACTTTCAGGCCCATCCTCCACACCTCCCTGTAGTAGATAATTATGTGCCCCGCAAACTCAATGAAGCTTGAGTTGTGTTCCCCAAGTTTTATGCATTAGAAATTTAGCCACCACCATGACTGTTAAAGAGAGTGGGAAGTCCTATTATGGTAATCGAAAGGTGGAGCCTTGAAGAGGGGATTGGATTGTATGACCATGCAGTAGTGAATGGATTAAAAATGGTGGTCAGGGGCATGGTTCTGAGGGCTTTGAAAG
>NW_007758595.1:5843-6680 GCF_000696425.1 Galeopterus variegatus | reverse complement strand
CCTCTGCCACAGGGCCTTTTGCACCTTCCTTGCTCTTCAGGGGGCTGTTTTCTATTTATCATGCTCAGCTCAGCTCAGAGGTGACTCTCCCTGGCCATCCCAGCAAAGCCAGATCACCACCTGCTTGTTATTCTCTGTCACATACTCGTCACCATGTTGTTTATTTATTTCTCTGATTACAGTGTAAGCTCCATGAGGATAAGAGCCAGGCCTGTCTTGTTTATTCTTTATATTATGGAAGAAGCCTCTCACCTCCTTTTTATGCCTTAAAAAAAAATCAGGTTATTAGTAGTGTTTTACATGTATGTCTTAATTTTTTTTCCATGAGCTCTCACATTATTTTAAATTTTAGGTCACAGACGTGGACTTTTCAGCCTTGAAGGTGGTGGTGAGGCTTGCTGAACCGTACCTCTGTGAATCTCAAGTGAGCACTTTTACATTGGACTGTATGAGAGAGCTCCTTGATCTGAAAGAACATCGGTTGCCCCTGCAGGAGCTGTGGGTAGTGTTTGATGATTCTGGAGTGTTTGACCAGACAGCACTTGCAATTGAGCACGTCAGGTAGGAAGATAAGTTGATAAAAATAACCTTGTGGTCAGAAACTTTGGATGAAATGAAGTAATTCTAGTCTGTGTTAGACCCATATTTAAAACTCAAACTGTAAAATTGGTCATTATAATATTTTAAGATATTCAAAGATAAGAGAATCTTTTTTAAATTAAAAAAATGAAAAGTTTTACATGTTTATTTTGTGATAATTTTAAATTTACAGAAAAGTTAAAAAAAATACATACAAAGAATATGTCTTTCCAGATATTTCTGTTTATCCTTCACTTC
>NW_007758595.1:0-537 GCF_000696425.1 Galeopterus variegatus | reverse complement strand
TGCAATAGCTGACCCTTGTGTGATCGTGATTTGAACAAGTCAACTGTGAAACAACAGTGGCAAAAGAGACTATCAGGGAAGTTTGAACACACAGTGGATATTTGGTAATGTTAAGGAATTAAAACTTTTTTGGTATAAAGAGAACACACTGTGCATATTTGGTAATGTAAAGGAATTAAGACTTTTTTGGTATAAAGATTTACTTTAGAGATACCTCCTAAAAATTTGTGAATGATATGATATGTCTGAGATTTGCTTCAAAATAATCCAGTGTCAGGATGGTGATGGGAGGGAGCAGAAGAATAAGTGGGTGAGGTAGAGATGGAAGAATTGTTGAAACAGGGTGATGGATACATGGTGTTCATGATACTATTCCCTGCTCTTGTATATGTTTGAAATTTTCCATAATAAAACATTTGTTAAATCACTTGTAGAGCTTTAAAAAATATGGATGCAGAATTCCCTCCACCCCAACCCCAAGAGATTGCAATTTATTGGTCTGGGATAGGGAATCAATTTTTAAAAGTGTCCTGGGGA
>NW_007758594.1:5914-6680 GCF_000696425.1 Galeopterus variegatus | reverse complement strand
GAAGAGAAAAGGGAGAAATTAAAGAAGAGGACACAGAACCCCAGATAAGAGCCATTGTTTTGGCCAACACCTTTATTTCAGCCAGGTAGGACCCTGAACAGAGAATCTGGCCACATTGTACCTGGACTTCTGATGTACGGAAACTGAGATGATCAATTTTATGTTATTTTAAGCTACTAAGATTTTTGGTAATTTGTTATGTAGCATAGAAGATTAATACAGAAGGCCCCAAGCCCAAAGAGAAGATAAGCAAATATGTTAGTTCTTGCCTTTTGAGCTCACAGAAGCCTGTCATCAATTACTCAGGGAAATACTTTCTCAGCCAATTTTGTCCCTCTATCAGAGAGAGAGAAAATTAGACACAAACAAACAAAAAAACCCCAAACAAACCAAGACTGTTCACTGAGCTGGATGGAAAAAGAGGATTCAGACAAGAGAAGTGAGTATAGATGCTGCTACTGAGTTAGTGACAAGGAGCCCTGACCATGTAGGGCAGGAGAGAGAAAAGAGAACCTTCTTATGCCAGATTAGTTTGAGGGACTGCACCATGAAGGTAACCTGGGTCTTCCTTCCAGGGTATACGGAGGTTCCATCAGAACACTAATGCAATAGCAGTTTGAGGTTAATGGGTGGGTGGCCAAGGGAAATTTCATGCAGTCCTCACATCCTCAGCCTAATCCGTTAACTGCCCAAGAACCCAAGAAGACTTGTTCCATGTCAGTGGAAGTCAGAGTGTCAGATGGTGACAGAGAACTGACCACCCCCC
>NW_007758594.1:0-260 GCF_000696425.1 Galeopterus variegatus | reverse complement strand
CTACTGTTGATGAAAACTCCCAATTAGGTCATTTTCCTCTCCTGTTCTTAGAAGGGTGATGGTTTTTAAAATTAAGTGCAATAAGAGACCTTTTTACTACTGGGAAATGCCAAGTGAAAAAGGATGCTAATGAGCAGCAGACTTGGACCAAATTCATGTAGTGTCAATGAGAATTTCGGTGAGGAGAGGCCAAGTCTCATTTCTTCATCTGGTCCATCTGCTCCAGTGACTTTTAACTTGTTAACTATGTGACCCCATGC
>NW_007758593.1:5931-6680 GCF_000696425.1 Galeopterus variegatus | reverse complement strand
TATAAATACGAATTTGACAAAAGAAGACAAGTGACATGAAGCAAAATGATTTAGAGGAAGAGCATATGCATAAAAACAAAGAAAAACCAGGTTTACTGTTATATCCAAAGATTAGTGAGAAATTGAGAGAATGGGTAAGGTGTGGTGGAAGGCGAAGCATAACTGAATATATTGCAGGAAACACATTGTTGGTGGTGATAGAGGAAAAGAAATAAAAACCAATTGAGGAGAGAATTGTGAGACTTGAGAGATGGTGGGCTGTGTAAAATGATGTGAAAGAGTCCATCATAATGAAGAGCGAATCTCGAACAATGGGAACATCGTTTTGAAAGTTTATGAATCCTATAACTTTAAGTTGAAATAGTTTTCAATAATGACATGTATCTGGTGTGGATTTTGGTATGTTCAAATCAGAAAGTCTAAAATTGACGTAAGACATAGAAATAAAATTTTTGAAGGTTGGTGAGAAAAAGATTGACCACTGGGAATGTTTTTCTCAGTTTTATGACAAAACGTGAAGACAAGTGGGGAAACACAGATTATGAATACAAGTTACCAATACTCATGTGGATATATTAAATGACAAAATTATTGTTTTCTATTATAACCCATTTTATAGGTGATCTATTGTAAACATTTAAATAGTTGATATAGGAATTCAAAAAGAAAATATCAAATTCCAATATTAAATAATGAATCTAAATTTCTAAATTTATACTCCTTATAATTCAAAATGTGGAATTTGATGA
>NW_007758593.1:0-211 GCF_000696425.1 Galeopterus variegatus | reverse complement strand
ATCCTTGAGGGTGTTCAGTGATTTGTTTCCCTCTTCTCTACCTCTGGGGATGAAATAACTGAGAAATAAACAATGAGTAAAGTGGATGAAGGCCACATTTCCACTTTTTTCATTGGTAATGCCTGAGTTGGGGATGGAGCTTTTTAAATCATTATTGAAACATAATTGATTGTACATATCTGTGGTACAGAGTTGAATATCAATACCCATG
>NW_007758592.1:0-6680 GCF_000696425.1 Galeopterus variegatus | reverse complement strand
TCTGTATGTGGGATCCGAACCCTCGGCGGGAGCGCAGCCGCGCTTCCCAAGCAGCGCACTACAGCAGTGCGCCACCGGGCCGGCCTTTCAAAAACTTTTAACTATTGTAATAACACAGCTTAAGACACAAACACTGCCCAGAAGCAGGCAAGAAACAGAGCATGCCTGGGGTCCTAGGCAAGAGCCAAGAGTAGCATCCCCCACCTGGAAGTTGGCAAGGAGCATGTGGAAAACACCACTTCCATGTGATTACCCACCACAGCCACAACCACAGCTGCCATGCAGGTGGCCCAGCAGACACTAGACTGCAGTGACACAAGGAAAGTAATCAGCGGAGACTGCAAAAGAAGAGGACAGATTTCTCCTCAAAGACCACTCCAGAGTAATAGAAGAAGCAACTGCTCTACCAGATGACCAGACATCAATGTCAGGATACTAGAAACACAAAAATCCAAGACAATCTGACACCACCAAAAGAATACAGTAATTTTCAAATACCAGACCCCATAGAGAGGGAAACCCTTGAAAGCACTGAAAAGGATTTATGACCAACAATATTAAGGAAACTCACTGAGATACATGAAGTCTCAGACAACATAATGCAGCAAGAAAAAAAAAATCCAGGATATGAAGGAGGAAATTTAAAGAGCTTAATATCTTAGAAAAGAATGTAGCAGAACTCACAGAACTGAAAGACTTACCCAATGAAATAAAAAACCCAACCGATAGCTTAAGTAGCTTGATAGAACAAGCAGAAGAATTTCTGATCTTGAAGATAGTCTTTTTGAAATAACCCAGGCAGACCAATAAAAGGGAAAAAGAATTTTAAAAAATGAAGAAAATCTAAGAGAGTTAGCAGACAACCTTAAGCACACAAACATTTGAATCATGATCATTCCAGAAGGGGAGGAGAAAGGAAAAGGCATGGAAAACCTAGTCAATGAAATGATAAAGGAAAACTTGCCAGGGAGAGACATGGGCCTTCAGGTCCAGGAGGCTCAAAGATCCCCAAACAGATTCAACCCAAAAATATCCTCTCCAAGACACATTATAATCAAACTTGAAAACCTCAAGGACAAAGAGAGAATCTTAAAAGAAACAAGAGAAAAGCATCAAGTTACCTATAAGGGAAACCCTATCAGACTAACAGCAGACTTCTCAACAGAAATTCTATAGGCCAGAAGAAAATGGGATGACATATTCAAATTACTGAAAGAAAAAACCCTGCCAGCCAAGAATACTATACCCAGCAAGGGTGTCCTTCAGAAATGAGGGAAAAATAGTGTATTTTCCAGACAAACAAAAACTGTGGGAGTTCACCACTGCACAACCAGCCCTGCAAGAAACCCTCAAGGTAATCCTGCAAATCTGAAAAACAGTAATCACTCATCTTACTAGATATAATTCCGTTAGAACTCTTTTTTTTTTCTTGATTCAGTCTTGGTAGGTGGCATGTTTCTAGAAATTTATTAATTTCAACTAGATATCTAATTTGTTGACCAAGAATTATTCATAGTATTCTCTTATACCCCTTTTGATTTCTGTAAATTTGGTTGTATTGACTCCACTTTCATTTCTAATTTTAGTTATTTGAGTCTTCTCTCTTTTTTCTTAGTCCATCTAGGTAAAGGTTTGTCAATTTTATGGATCTCATCAAAGTACCAACTTTTGGTTTCATTGATTTTCTCTATTTTTTTTTCTACTTTCTATTTCTTTTATCTATCCTCTAATTTTTATTATTTACTTCCTTTGCTAGGTCTGAGCTTAGTTTGCTCTTCATTTTCTAGTTTCTTAAGGTGCAAATGTGATTGTTAATTTGAGATCTTTCTTTTTTATTTATGTACCCATTTACGTTAAATAAATTTCCCTTTTAGCAAAAAATATTTTTAAGAATTCTGAAAATATAAACAAAAAAGACACAAACACATTATATAGCTGTACAAAAATATTTTCTTTATATCCTTATTTTATAAGCTTTTTTTCTATCTAAATTATTTATTTTTTACTTCTTAAACTTTTTTGTTAAATACTAAGACACAAACACACATACTAGCTTAGGCCTACATAGGGTCAGGCTGATCCATATCACTGTGTTCCACTTCCATGTCTGTCCCACTGGAAGGTCTTCATGAACAAGAACATGCATGGAACTGTCATCTTCTGGAATACTACCAGAAGGACTTGAGGCTCTCCATGGTGTTTTGTTTGGTTTTATTTTTTCTCTCTCTCTCTCAACTAGAGATTCGCTTGTAAGCAAACAATGCACCATAAACATTCTTCTCTGTTAATGAAAATCTTTCCGTGTTGGGGTGATATTTTCAAACTTTTTAAGGAGCTTGTTGAGGTCTGCAAAAGCTTCCGCTAAACCTTTCACTGTGAATTTTCTTGGGGTTCTTTTTTTCTTCTCCTGCAGTTTTCTTTTCTCTTGCATCTTCTTCAATTATGCATTCTTGTTTTGGCTCCGACAACTCCTCATTAATCAATTCTTCAGGGTCCACCCTCTAGAGCTCCTCAGTGTCACCCTCATCCACATCCAGGCTAAAGTTGTTTGCCATCTGAACGACAGCCCTGTTGATTTTTGCAGCCTACTTATCCTTGGTGAATCCTTTGAAGTCATGGGTGAACCTCTTGAGTGTCTTCTTCCAGATGTCATTTACACATTCCTTGATGACATCACGCCCAAGCAAGGTTCTTGGTGTGTCATAGATGTTATAATCCTTTCAGAATTGTATGTGTCTTCTCAGTGTCTTCCTCAGTTGTAGCAGTAACTGGGCAAAGGTACTCCTCAAGTATTAGGCCTTAAAAACTGCTATAACTTTTTTATCCATTGGTTGGATCAAAAAATTGATGTTTGGTGGGAAAAACACTAGTTTGATATTGAGTTGAAGATCACCAATAAAAAGAGGATGTGTAGGATATTGTGAGCAATAAGCAAAATCTTAAAAGGTGTGTATTCTCCAAGCGATACTGCTTCATTTCTCTGGCATAGTAATTTAGGAGTCATCTGGGAAGACAAGCTGGGTCATGCATGACTTCCTACCGCTCCTGTAGCACACTGGCAGTGTGTGCTTATTGATATGCTGGAAGGCCCTGGGGTTCTTAACGTGCCAAGTCACAAGGATAGGATTTCAATTTGTAGCCTGCACCATTGTCTCCAAGCAAGACTGTTATCCTGTCCTTAAAAGCCTTCAAACCTGGCACTGACTTGTCCTCCTTATGGATGAAAGCACTTTCAGGCATCTGTTTCCAGAATAAGAAAGTTTCATACATATTGAAGATTTGCTCTAGCAAGTAACTTTATTCTGAAATCATCTTACTTTCCAAAAATTTCTCAGCTGCCTTCACATCAGCACTGACAGACTCACCACACATTTCCACTTTATGTAACAAACTACTATCTTGAATTGTTTAAATCGCCCAGAGCTGGCAGCAAGTTCAACATCATAGTCGGGTCCAGCCTTTTCTTTCAACATTGCAAACAAAGCTTTTGCTTTGGCTGTGGTCATCATAGTGCTGAGAGGAGTATGCGTCTATGTCTGGTCCTCAATCCAGATCACTGGAAGTTTCTCCATATCTGATATAGGCCCTTCTCAATGTTCCATTAGTCTCATTGCCTTCAGTGAAGCAGTTCCTTTAACAGCTTGCTCCACTTTGTTCTCGTTCTTCAAGATCGTAGCTATGTGGAAGGGGACATGCCTGACTGGCAAGCAATAACCATCACTCATCTTCCACCTTTGTAGTCTTTAATGACTTTTAATTTTGTTTCCAGGTCAGTCACTAGCAACACTAGCAGAAGATTTTGTACATTGAAGGGACAAAACATGGTGAACAAAACAACATGAGATTAAATCAGGAACAAGAGAAAATGATGCAGTCAAGAGACACAAGGTGTATGAAGCTGCTGCCAGTGTGACACGGCAGACCACTGTGCAGAAAACTCCTTTTTTTCTAAAAAGTAGGAGGAACACACTCTGAAATAACAATAAAAAAGTATTGTACTTCAAAAAGTTTGTGAAAGATTTGTATTATCTTTTAATTCTATTTTTCCACAAACTTTTTGAAGCACCCTCGTACAGTAAATACTTAAACCAGTAACCTAGTCATTTATTATCATTGTCAAGTATTGTGAAGTATACATAACTATATGTGCTATACTTTATATGACTGGCAGTGCAGTAGGTTTGTTTACACCAGTATCACCACAAACACGTGAGGAAGACATGGTGCTGGGATGACCTTACAATGGCTATGATGTCACTAGACAATAGGAATGTTTTGGCTCCTTCATAATCTTATGGGACCAGTGTTATGCATGTGGTCAGTCAGACTGAAACATTATTATGTGAGGCATGAGTATAAATAAATAAATGAATGAATAAACATATGCATTCGTTCAGGAAACATTTGTGTTTTTATGCTGTAGCTTGCTCTGACTGGTAGTAAGACCAGTGACGTTCCTGTCCTCACGGAGTTTACATCCTGGTAGGAGGACAGACTGTAAATAACTGAATAATATATAAACATTGCTCTTATGGGAATAAAGAGGTCACGTGACAGAGCGCAAGTGTGGCTGAAGGGGCTGATCTGGGACGTGCAGTCAGAGAGGGCCTCTGTGCCTGGGTCCTGAGGGATGTGATGAACTGTGTCGCAGACAGAAGGAACCTCAGGAACCTTGAGGTGTTTGGAAAACTGAAAGGAGAGTGTAGGCAGCCTCTTTAACCACACCTGTAGGTTTGCTTATGTAGTCCTTTCATTGTTATTCTTCTCAATGGTTTTAAGTTTCAAGTTTGATTTCTTTTTAGCCTAAGATTTATTGACAAGTATGCTTTTTTCTTCTGTTTAGAGTTAATGTTTTTTTTTCTTTTTTGGTTTATCCTTTTGTGGTCGGTATCAACTTTTACTGCATTGTAGATAGTAACTGTAGGCCATATGATTTCTGCTTTAAAAAACGATTTGGGGCTGGCCCCGTGGTGCACTCGGGAGAGTGTGGCGCTTGGGAGCGCAGTGGCGCTCCCACCATGGGTTCGTATCCTATATAGGGATGGCCGGTGTGCTCACTGGCTGAGCGCGGTGCGGGTGACACCACGCCAAGAGTTGCGATCCCCTTACCAGTCACAAAAAAAAAAAAAAAAAAAAGACAAAAAAACAAAAAACAAACAAACAAAAAAACGATTTGACTTTTATTGAGCCCTCATTTGTGGTAAATTTTTGGGATTATGTATTTTCTTGAAAATGGTGTGTATTCATACTTATATGGAACAAAATCGAATAATTTAATAATATATTTGAATAATTATGAGTATATAAATAATTTAGTTTATATTTATATTGTCTTTCGTATTTACACATATTTTAATTTATATTATATAAATAATTTAATAGTATATATTGAAAGTTGAAAGATATTGACTTCTACATCAAATACATACACACACATATATAATACAGAAGTCAATATCTATTGATTTTGTGATGGACTGGCCATGGGATAAGGAAGGAGAGGGATAATTTGTAGAAGATCTCAGGTCTGGCTGTGTGACTGGCTGATGGAGGCTCCACTGAGCTGGTGTGTGGTCTGAATATATGTCCCCTCACAAAGCTCATGTGGCAGCTTGATTCCCAATGTGGCAGTGTTGAAGGGTGGGGCCTTTAAGAGGTGATTGGATTGAGAGGCCTATGCTCTTATGAATAAGTGAATCCATTCATGGAGTAGTGGGTTAATGGTTTAATGAGGTAGCATGGGTGTAGACCAGTGGCTTTCTAAGGAAAGCACATGGAAGTACTCTGGCCATTCTTCCTCACCATGTGTGATGTATGGCCGGCATCACCACTGGACTCCGTATAGAGTTCCCACCAGGAAGAAGGCTCTCACCAGATGTGTCCCCTCAATGTTGGACTTCCCAGCCTCCAAACTATCAGCAATATATCTTGTTTTCTTATAAATCACCCAGTCAGGTATTCTGTTATAAGCAACAGAAAATGGACTAATACAGATGGGGACCCTGCAGAAGGGTTGAGCGGGTGTGGGGCACAGGATGGGCTCAACTGGATGTGTTCATTTCGCAATAGTTTTGTGATACCCAAGAGGAGGGTTTGAGGAAGGGCAGGATGGCAGGTCAGCTGGTCTGGAGGCCACAGTGAGGTCAGTGCAGAGCACATGAATGAATGTGTCCTTAGCATGTAGATGGTGTCTGTGGCTGGGCGTGGCAGGGTGAGGCATATCGAGGGGAGAAATAGGCAACAGAGTGGCATCTTGAGCACCTCAGACATTTGGAGTCAGGGCCCAGCAGCATGAGTATAAAGGAGGATGAGGAGCAGGTTGAGAGACGGAGATGAGGGAAGACAGCTCAAGGGAGATATTGTCACAGAAGCCAGGGAAGTGCTGTTTCCAGAGGAATCAGACACTGCTGAGCATCAGCTGCACGCTTTGCACTTTTTGGGGGGCTGTCATTTTGATTGAATTTGTAGGAATTGATGTTGAATTTTTGCTTACTTTCTGTGGCTGGGATTTTTCTTGCTATAATTCCAAACATTTTTTCCATTAAATAAAGAGGATTTTTGAGAGACCCCCCTCCCCCAACCGGGGGCACTTTTGATTACATTCATTAGCAGCTGAAGTGGGTACTAGAAATTAAAGTTATGCTAACGAACATTTGTGTGGTTGTAGGGGTGACGGGAGG
>NW_007758591.1:6092-6680 GCF_000696425.1 Galeopterus variegatus | reverse complement strand
GTTAAGATAACCAAAGCCATTTCCTAGGCTTAAAAGCTTAAATGCACTTTAGCAAAAAAATCCTAAAAATTTTTTCTTAAGTTCACTTATTTAGAATTTAGAGACTGGACTGACATTTCTTTTTTGCAGCAGACAGAATAAAAAGAGACTTGCAAAAGAGATGAACTGTGCAAACAAAAGCCCAAGGGACATATCTATGTATTTCTTTTTAAACAAACCAGCTCCAAATACTGTAAAACCACAATTAACGAAAATTCAACCTCTCAGGATACTCAATTGTTAGGAATTGTGATTGCTATTTTTATTTTGCTTTTTCAGCATCAACTTCTAGAAGAAAGAGGCAAATGACAAAAATATCCCTGGGCAATTTTTAGAATTTATTCAGAAATATATCTTCCAGACTACATTATGCTGTCAAAACACATTCTTTCCTTTCTCCAATTTCTACATCTACGTCTAAACAATATACAGTTATTACCAATATTTCATATAACCTAGAGGTCCTAGATTTCATTTTGATCATTGGATTTAACTAATTTAGAAAGACTGTGAAATTCTGAGTTTTAGATTTATCTTCTCGATATTTGG
>NW_007758591.1:0-345 GCF_000696425.1 Galeopterus variegatus | reverse complement strand
TAGAGGTAGAAAAGGGGTGAGGGGGGGGCTAATGAGGAATTGGTCAACAGACACAAAGAATCATTGCATGTTGTAATAATGAATAAGCTAACTGTCCTGATCTAAACACCACACATTGCACACAATTATTGAAAATAAGCATTGTACCCCACATGTATATATAAATCACCTAAAAATAAAAAATAAAAACTTTTAAACAAATAAATACTAAAGGAAAATAAGTAAATAAATAAACAAAACAGTGCTTAGCATATAGCAGATTCTAAATAAATATTTGTTGAATAAATATCCACCCCCATAGTGCTTGTTGTGTTTTTTTGTTTGTTTAGCAAATAATTTTTAGCA
>NW_007758590.1:2464-6680 GCF_000696425.1 Galeopterus variegatus | reverse complement strand
GTTAAGAGGACATTGCAATGATCCAAAGAAAACTTTAAAAATGGCCTGAGTGAAGCTGGTCCTTGGAGGAGCAAAAGAAATTGGGGTCAAAACTTAGAAATCAGTAATGAAATGAATAACCTTATAGAGCAGAGGTTAGTTGTCTCTGAACCCATTTCTTATGCACCTGGGAGCTGAAAACGTCAAAATCAACTGAGAACATGGAAAGGAATATAGGGGACATCCTAAAAGCCAACCTTCTCTTCTGAGAAGTGCCAATGAATGCTAGCCATGCTTTTGCCCTGGAGTGTATCTCCAGGTAAAACTGGGGGACGGAGAATGTGAAAATCTATCCTGGGAACAGTCTTTCACAAATAAAGATCCAGAAGGAAAGTGAAAAAAAATCAATTAGAAAAACACAGCGATTTTATAAAGATGACATTATTGTTTTTAAAATATAGAAAAATAGAAAAACCTTCACTAATTTTGAGAAATTTGGAAGGTAATTGAATTTAGTAAAGCTCCAGTGAGCGCATGCACACACACACACACACACGAAGGCCTGAATTAAGATAGCGGTGAAATTTGGAAGGTAATTGAATTTAGTAAAGCTCCAGTGAGCGCATGCACACACACACACACGAAGGCCTGAATTAAGATAGCGGTGGAGGACAAGGACCTGGAGGATGACGGATCGATAACTTAGAGACCTAGCAGATGCTGGAGAAGGAGAGATCAAAGGTGATCCCAGGCTTTCATACTTCAAGGCCCAGAAGGGTGGTTTTACCATCAACTCTAGCAATTGAAGTTATTGAGGCTACTAAGGAAAAGCTTCTAAAACTCGGAAATAGATTTTAAAAATCACTGCATGCCATTTCAATGTCCTATTGGACATAGTTGAATGATATCTGACTCTAGGGAAATATGTTTGACTTACTGTTTATTATTCACCAGGGCCCAGAGCCAGTAAAGTTAGGTTAATTTGTAGACTTTTACAAATTTCAGATGATTTGGGGATGGTAGAGATACACACGATTTCTGTCCAATAGAAAAAGAGAAACCTAAAGGTAATGGTTATATTGACCTGTAGGATGTTAAACAGTTTTGTAGCTGATTAGCAATCTTATTTAACATTCCTTTTTCATATCCTCTTTGAATCTGCTTTTTCAATCTGCTGGTTTCCTCATTGATGACTTAAATGAAGACTTGCCACATGCTCACTATATTATATGTTTTTTATGAGAAATGTGTTTTTAACTTCTTGATAATTATAGATTGATAGGGCCTAAAACCTGCAATATGGAAATGCCAAGGCTCTTCTTACAGTAAAAGGCAAATCAGTACATTAAAAATCATCCCAGATGAGAATTTTAACAACCAGGAAATAGAAAGGTATGTTTTGGTTGGAAAGGGAATGTATCTTAAATACTTCAGTTGTCCAAAACCCTACACATGGCTTGCTTAAGAATATTTCCCATTAGTGCAATTTGCTGCCCTCCAATAATATTGCCATGATGGTGGCTACATCTTTGCCCACATTTATTATTTAAATAAATAATTAGGTATAGATTATGAGGATAGAATCACCTGTTCTAAGGGTATGCTGATTTTTCTAAGGCTTTTGATATGGATTGTCAAATGTACTGCAATTTACATTTCTGCCACATGATACATGCAAATACACACATCACCGAACAATTGGCAACAATGAAAATTATCTTTTTTCTTTAATCTATACCAATTTAATAACAGAAAAATGGTTTTAAGATATTTCAGCTGACATAGAGAAAACCTCACCCTCTCCAAGTACATTGTTTAAAAGTTGAAAAAATATGACCAAAGAAACCTAATAAATGCATGACTGAGCCAGAAACTAATAAAGGAAAGCACCGAGATGCCAAGTTCTCAAAATCACAGCAGTGAGTGAAAACAGAGGTGAGGAGCTCATAGGAATGGAAAATAGGCCTGAGTGGGCAGGGGCTTCAGCACCCCTAAGGAAGGCAAGCATAGGGTACCGGCCCTCACCATACCCAGGTATTGAATGATGCTGTGGGCATAAAGCCAGGAGAGAGAGAGAGACAAAAAAAGTCTACCACAACTTTTGGACACAGTAAGGAAGCCTGTCAATTACATGGGACCATAAGTGGGAAAAAGTGTCACCCTCAGGAACCAGAACTAGCCTATACCACACACCTATGTGGTGTCAGATTCCAAGCACCTATTTAGTGCAGGAATTCAAAACTGAAAAATTAATTTAAAAAGTGATTCTGGTCTAGAAAACCTATAGGAGCCTACAGAAATAAAAACTAAACCACTACATAGGGATGCTTTCACAAACTAGGTAATGGAACTTCCAGGAAAACAACCACTGCTAAAGATGAGCTCACAACAGAAAATTACAAGCCACATGAAGAAAGAAACTGTCGTGGAGAAGAGTCAGAACCCATAATGGAAATTAATTTGGAATAATCTTTAGAATATTTAAAGTGTTAAGGAATTCAAAAAAGCCATAAGACGGGAGAGAACACTATTGAGAGAGAGAGAGAGAGAGAGAGAAAGCCTAGTTTGAAAACTAACCAAAATAGAAATTTCAAAAACAAAAACACTCAATTTATAGGATAAATAGTATATTAGATACAGCTATACTAAAACTCAAATCCAGAAAATTGATGGCATGAGAGGGTTATCTAACAAAGCAATTGAGTCATAAGTCAAGTATAAAAAGATGGCTTTAAAAATTGGAAATAAAAAAATCCCAATTCTAAATCATACACAGATAATAAAAGAAACCACAGTGAAAATTATGAAATATTCAGATCTAAATAATAGCAAAATTGTCCATATCCGAACATGCAGGTTGCAGCTTAAAGAAATACTTAGAGTGAAAATGTATAATCTTAAGCATATTTATTAAAAAGTAAGAAAAGATGGGGAAAAGGGGAAGCTATTTCATTTAAATAGCTAACACATAAGATTAGAATTAATAAAATAGAATGTAAAGGAAAAAGAATCAAGATTATCAACAAAACAAATACTTTAATGAAAACTAATAAAATAGACAAATCTCTATCAAGATTATTCAAGGCAAAAAGAAATCACAAATAATATTAATAATCAAAAAGAGTATGCAACTACAGATGGACATATCTCAAGTCACATGAAGATACTAAATAATTTTATGTCAACAATTTGAAAAACTAGATGAAATAAGCAATTTTCTACAAGAATGCAAAGTATTTGAAAATAACACCATAGTCTACAGAGAAAATCCAAGGGACTCTACAGACAAATGATTAAAATAAATTAAGAGGGCTTAGTAGGGCTGTTGTCTGATATATATGTCAATACACAAAAAATAAAGTTTTTGATCTACCACAAATAAACAACTACAATCAGTAAAAGAACAAAATTATGGCATGAACACTGTCATTAAATCTATAAGGAACCTGAGAATAAATGCAATAAAGATGTATAATAGGCTTATGAAGAAAGGGAGAAGCATTACAGAAGAACTTAGAAAAGCTGTGATAAAAAGAAATTCATGCTACTGAATTAACAGAGCCAAAATGACAAAGATACCAATTTCCCCAAATGAGACTATAAATTTCAGGCAATTCTGATAATAATTCCAATAGGATATCTCAGTCCACTAGAATGATCACTCTAAATTCACACAAAAGTAGAGATCTAGGAATAACCAAGAAACTTCTGGAAGCAGAAGGGGAAGGGAGAGCGGGAAAACCAAGAAAGAATTTGCTCTACTGAATATTAAGTGTAATTGTAAGTTACAGTAAAACAGTTTGAAGGTGGTGCAGGATTTGAAAACAGATTAATGAAATAGGATGGAAACACAAACAGAGCAAAGCATAAATGAGAATCTGGTGTAGGATAAAAGCTCACAAAAAATAAAAATGATGAAACGTTACTTCTGGGTGATACATACACAAGCATTTTTTACATTATGTTCCTTACATTTCCATTTATTCATTTAACAAAGTAAGGAAACTGGAATCTTACTGTTTTGACTGCACTTCCTTCCTTACTAGTGACAATGAAAAGTTTTAAAATACGCCACCAGCCATTTGTACTTCTACTAGAATTGCTTGCTAATAGCCTCGGTTTCTTTTCTATCGGAGTTGTTTCAGGTTTTTGGGTTTTTTTTGTTTTTTTTTTTTAAACTCATTGATTGTAACCACTATTTTCACTTTAGACCGGGCAACCCTTTGGCTGTCATACA
>NW_007758590.1:2066-2305 GCF_000696425.1 Galeopterus variegatus | reverse complement strand
AGGGGAAGGGAGAGCGGGAAAACCAAGAAAGAATTTGCTCTACTGAATATTAAGTGTAATTATAAGTTACAGTAAAACAGTTTGAAGGTGGTGCAGGATTTGAAAACAGATTAATGAAATAGGTTGGAAACACACAAACAGAGCAAAGCATAAATGAGAATCTGGTGTAGGATAAAATTGACATTAAAAATCAGTAAGAAAATAATAGACTGTTCAGTTAATAATGTTAGGAACAGAAA
>NW_007758590.1:0-438 GCF_000696425.1 Galeopterus variegatus | reverse complement strand
TGAGATATACTTTGGATGAAAAGGTAAGTTGAAAAAATCTTTTTAGAGAGCAGTTGTCCGCATCAGGTAAACTAAAGAGCTTCAGCCCTTAAGACCTAGCAACCCGGGCCGGTCCGTGGCGCACTCGGGAGAGTGCAGCGCTGGGAGCGCAGCGACACTCCCGCCACAGGTTCGGATCCTATATAGGAATGGCCTGTGCGCTCACTGGCTGAGCGCGGTGTGGGAGACACCGCACCAAGGGTTGTGATCCCCTTACCGGTCACGAAAAAGACAAAAAAAAAAGACCTAGCAACCCAATTTCCAGAGACACTCTGGCATGTGCATACGAGAAATGTTCATTGCAGCATGTCGGTCAGTAAAAACCCTAAAATGACTAGATAGCTACAAGTAGAGAAACGAATAAATAAATTGTGGTGTATTCATACACTGAAGTAAAAC
>NW_007758589.1:5807-6680 GCF_000696425.1 Galeopterus variegatus | reverse complement strand
AGCCTAAATCTATACCACTAATGCCACCCCTGAAGAAGAATCTGTGTTCTAGAGAGCTGGGTCTTCAGCTGGTTTATCCAGTGAGGGAGATGTCTCTTCTATACACACTTCCTCGGCTTCCTGTCTGTGGATAACACACCTTCCCAGTGGGTTTAAATCTCTGTGATGAGTTCAGGATTCAGGATTTTGTTTCACCTTAACGTGGAGCAGATAGATTTTCTGAGATCCTTCTTCATATTGTGGTTTTTCTCCTTGAGAATTTTGAAGTCCCTGGACTAGAAAGGGATTGGGCAGAGATCTGAGGCTTGGCTTTGACAGGCTTGAATCTTCTCCATTGAGAAAATGTGATCTGCCTTGTTACTCATTTCTCTGGTCCTGAGTCAACATTTTAGGTCATAATTGGCTTTGTGGTTTCCAGAAACCAGACTTCACCAGGTTTTCAACATTAAAATATTTGTCAGGTTATACCTGATGAAGAAAACATCAGAAATATAAATACTAATGGAGAAATTGCTTTGGACTGAATGTTGATTGATACATTCATTCATTTCATTCAACAGACATTTATTGAATGCTTGATACTAGAAACTGAGGTAATAAGAAGGATTAAGGTATTGTCTCTTTTCAAGAGACCCATAGGAGCTGCAGAGGCAGCTATAGAAAGTGTGATAAATACTATTGACATTTTGCTTTGCTTTAGAGAATTTCAGTACAATTCTGCAGCCAAAGGTCTCTGTATCTAATATTGTTCTGTAAACAAGAATCTTTTTGAGTGACCAGTCTGATATGTTGGCTAAGTGCAGGTTTGTTCCTTTAGGTTAACCATTTCACAGTGTGTGGTTGTTTTGATCCATGCCCAAAACAACCTCTGTA
>NW_007758589.1:0-511 GCF_000696425.1 Galeopterus variegatus | reverse complement strand
AGCCTAAATCTATACCACTAATGCCACCCCTGAAGAAGAATCTGTGTTCTAGAGAGCTGGGCCTTCAGCTGGTTTATCCAGTGAGGGAGATGTCTCTTCTATACACACTTCCTCGGCTTCCTGTCTGTGGATAACACACCTTCCCAGTGGGCTTAAATCTCTGTGATGAGTTCAGGATTCAGGATTTTGTTTCACCTTAACGTGGAGCAGATAGATTTTCTGAGATCCTTCTGCATATTGTGGTTTTTCTCCTTGAGAATTTTGAAGTCCCTGGACTAGAAAGGGATTGGGCAGAGATCTGAGGCTTGGCTTTGAACAGGCTTGAATCTTCTCCATTGAGAAAATGTGATCTGCCTTGTTACTCATTTCTCTGGTCCTGAGTTAACATTTTAGGTCATAATTGGCTTTGTGGTTTCCAGAAACCAGACTTCACCAGGTTTTCAACATTAGAATATTTGTCAGGTTATACCTGATGAAGAAAACATCAGAAATATAAATACTAATGGAGAAA
>NW_007758588.1:5655-6680 GCF_000696425.1 Galeopterus variegatus | reverse complement strand
TCACAAAAGTGCATTATCACAACATTGACTTTGTAAGAATTGTGTAGTTATGTAAAAACATCGAAACTTCCTCAATAAATGATGAGATGTTCCTTTTACACATCTGCACTTGTGAAAGATATTTTATCAAGATGTCCACTGTTTGGGGGACTGTATATGTGGTTGTGACTCATCACAGTTTTTGACCAATCTTGTCAGTAAACTTAGACTGTTGTCACGGCATTTCACAGTATAAAGCTGGGTGCACACAATTACCAAACATAGTAATATGTATGTATACCTTTTGCTTTTGACCTATTTCTTTATGATTGTGGTTTATCTGCTTGTAATGATTACAGCTATATGACTGTCATTAGTATGCCTGAGTGCTTATGCTTGAAAAATACATATATTATTGCATCTTTTATTGTGTAAAGTGGCCTAAGAAGTGTTATGTCATGTTTTTCTATGTTTCTCAAGTAAATCCCCTTTTTAAAATGTAAATAAATGTCTTTTTAAAAAGTATTTTATTATTATTACCACAATTATACTTTTGGGATTTTGATCTTTCAGGACTTCAATATTTGAGATGATTATGTTCGTGATTGTATCTTTCAGGATTATGATTGACACAGAAACTATTGACATATGACGCAATTACTGATAAGGAAGGTTTAACCCTCCCATTTTGCTTTTGGGTATGTATTTGTCTTATTTTTATTACTTTATTCTATTTTATTTTTTAATTGGCTAAATTTATTTATTTATTTATTTAAAATTTTTTAAAAAATTTTATTTTGTCGATATACAATGTGGTTGATTATTGTGACCCATCACCTAAACCTTCCTCCCTCCTCCCTCTCCTCCTTCCCACCCAACAATGTCCTTTCTGTTTGCTTGTCGTATCAACTTCAAGGAACTGTAGTTGTTATGTCTCCCCCCCACCCCGTCCCGGTTTTTTTTGTGTGTGTGTGTGTGTGTGTGCGTGAATTTATTTATTTATTTTTAGCTCCCACCAATTAGTGAGAACATGTGGTATTTCTCTT
>NW_007758588.1:0-861 GCF_000696425.1 Galeopterus variegatus | reverse complement strand
ACCAAACTCAGAAGCATATTAAAAGGATTATACACAGCACAAAGTGGCTTATAATTAATCCTAGGAATGCAAGAGTGGTTCAACATGTGAAAATCAATTTAATGTAATCATCATATTAGTAGAAGGAAGAAAAAAAAAAAAGAAAACACGATCATCTCCATTAATGCATTCAACAAAATCCAGTACTCATTCATGATTTTAAAAAAAGTCAGAAATCTATGAATAGAGGGAATTTCTTTAAAATGACAAACAGTATTTATGAAAAACTCACAGTCAGTGCTGACAGACTGGAAGCTGACCCTTTCATCTGAGGAATAAGACAAGGTCGCCCACTTTTGCTGACTTTCACTCAATATTGTACTGGATGCTCTGGCCAATCAATCAGGATTCAAAAGGCCACCTATATTGGAAAAGAAGATATAAGATATATCTTATTCACAAATTATATGACATTTATAGGAAATCTTAAAAAATCCAGGAAAAATTATTAGAGTTTAAAAACAAATTGAGCAACATTGCATAATGTAAGAGCAACAAAAATTAGCTGTATTTCTATGCACTAAAAATCAGCAACTTGAAAATAAAGAAAAACAAATCTATTTACAATAGCATCAAAATAATAAAATGAGGATAAATTCAACATTGAGAGTGCTAGATGTGTACACTGAAAAATACAGAACATAGTTAAAGACGTCAAAGAAGACCTGTATAGATAGAAAGACATCCCGTGTTGATGAAAGAGAGTTAACATTGTCAAGATGGCAACACACCCAAAGCAACCTACAAATTCAGTGCAGTCTCTATCAAAACCCTGTGTCAGTTTTGTAGAAATGGAAAAACTGATCCTAAATTTCAAATGGA
>NW_007758587.1:5260-6681 GCF_000696425.1 Galeopterus variegatus | reverse complement strand
CCATAAATTTGTGCAATTATTATGTGTCAACTAAAAATAAATACATAAATTAAAAAAAAGAACTTCCAAAAATCCCTGAGCAACTATGAAGACATATTTACTGACTTAAACCAAACTGACTCATTCACGTGTTCTTTTAACAAATATTGATATCAACAAATGTGGATAGCATCCTGGGTTCCCACTGTGGGCAAATGCCCTGTGCCTTTCTGGTGCACTGGGTGGACTCTGAAATGAATAAAGCAATGTCCGTGGCCTTAAGAAGCCCAGTGCCTGATGCATCCTTTACTTTTGTCTCTTCTTTTTCTAATAAATCCAATTATGTCTTTGTTGCAAATGGGACAATAAGCTTCCTTCAGCTGTCCTTTAAGATCTTCCCCTAGGCAAGATTTTTATGTAATTCATCTTGACGCCTCTGTGCAGGAAGCTGTGTGTAAAGTGATGAGGTGATAAGAAGTTCATTCTCCAGAGTTTATTTCCTCCATCCAGTGAAACTTCCATAACCCTGCATTTTAACAAATGCCAAAGCAAAGAGGACTAGATCTGAGGGGTCTTGTTTCATTGCTGCCTGCATCTCAGCAAAGCGTCGTGCATGGCTTTGTCAATGCAAATTAGAAATGATGTATTAGATCAAAAGCCATTGAAAGGACTGTGCCCTTTGAGCAAAAACTTATGGGGGCACAACAGTTAAATTTGAAAAATGTAATAAACACTTATTGAGTGCCTATTGCAATCAAGGCATGGTATTAGACACTGGGAATTCAAAAAGGAATAAGAGATGGTTCAGGCCCAAAAGACGTTGTGGTCTAAAATGTGAAGCAGCGTGAAAACACCAATAGTAACACACTGTGGAAAGTGCTTTGCCAGCAGCGTGACCACGCATAATGAGAGTACAGAGGCAGGGACGAGTGCATCCTGTGGGGAGGAGGCACCTCTGGAGCAGCTGTACAGGACAGGTGAATTTGAACTGGACCTTGAAGGATGGAGAGGATTTCACATGATAGAAAATGGAATGGGAAGAACATTCTGGGAAGACAGATAGCATGAATGCAAAGGTGTAAAGGAGCAAGGTTTCAGGAAAATTAATTCCATGGGTTGTATTAGAGAATCATGCAACTAATCTGAAGGAGAACTAGTAACACAGGCAGGCAGAGAACTTTCGAATGTGCTGCTCTCCTGCTTTCTCTACCAGGCTCCTGATGGTACAATAGGCAAATATAAATATACATTTGCTCGAGAGATTGCTGGATCCTCCTCTTTTTGTTGCCTCAACCATTTCTGTTAGTCGGCTCATGCTGTGTCTGGCCTCCATCTTCCATTCCATTGAAAGGAATCACCCCATTGCCTTGTATGGTTTAGATAACTTTCTACTTTAAAGTTTAAAGTTGAACCTTCTGGAGGTGCTACAAACCATTTGACAT
>NW_007758587.1:0-1002 GCF_000696425.1 Galeopterus variegatus | reverse complement strand
CTCTGCAGATCTCTGGGTTTCTCTCCGTATCCTATTCTCTTCTCTGAGATAGTGTGTTCTGTAGACTCTAGCCACTTGGGTCTCCCTGGGCTCTCAGCTCTGTATTCTCAAATCGGAGAGTCCACTGGGTTCCATCTAGGTGTCCCCTCCTTGTGTCATAGTCTGAAAATTCTCTTAAAGCAATAATAAAGCTCAGGCAATCATAAGGCTCACTTTATTTGCTTCCTGCCTTTCAGAAATCACTGTCCTTCATTGTCTAATGTCCAGCGTCTTGAAACTATTGTTTTACATCGTTTGTCTGTTTTTTGTCATTTCAGGTGAAAAGATAAATCTTGTCCCTGTTACTTTATTGGAAGTATACCTTCTTTCTCCTTAAATATTATTAAATATAGACCGTGGGCCTTGTCCTAGGCCCTTCGGGTAATCTTGAATAATTTGCAATATTATCTTCTGTCCTTAAAGCAATTCATAAATCTGAGGGGGTGAAAAGAATGTCCAGCTAGACAATTCAATTATAGAAAGGATGGAGCAGAAAGGATGGAGTGTGAGCTCAAAGATGATGCCAGAAGAGTGTGTGAGAAGGCAGGAAGGAGAGGCATCTGAAGGGGTCGGGTCTGCCAGAATACATTATGGAAAAAGGGAGGCTTGAGGCTGGGTGGGACCTGAGTAAGGGGGAAAGAAACAGGAGAAAGTGCCAGGACGCAGGATGCCAAGACACAGATAATGACATCTCTGTGGAAAAACTGGCTCTCAGGGACCTCTTTAAAACATAGCAAGCTCTGGCTGCTCTTATGAATACAGTTAACTGTTCAAATGTACCAGAGCGTGTAATAAAATGGCTTGATTTGAAAATGAAGGTCTTCCCATGGAGCCTCCTGAGAACCACACTCAGTGTATGAGATGATAACACTCAGGTTTGTGCACAGGATTTTACAAATCCATGTCTTTTCCCTCCCTTAGACAACTTCTCACACAGACGGAATAAGGCTTTCTTCCCTCCCG
>NW_007758586.1:6164-6681 GCF_000696425.1 Galeopterus variegatus | reverse complement strand
GTTGAAGTACTAACCCCCCAAACCTCAGACTGTGACTGTACTTGGAGACAGGGCTTTTAAAGAGAAGATTAAGATGAAATGAAATCATATGAGTGGGACTTAATCCAATATTGCTGGTATTCTTATAAGAAGTGGAGATCGGGACACAGACACTTACAGAGGGATGACCGTGTGAGGACACAGGGAGAGGACGACGTTTACAAGCTGAGGAGAGAGGCCTCGGGAGGAACCAGCCCTGCCCACACTGTGATCATGGACCTCCAGCCTGCAGGACTGTGGGAGGATAAGTGTCTTTTGTTTCAGCCCCGCGTCTGCGGCCTGTTGTTATGACAGCCCGAGCTGACTGATGCCCAGGTCGGGGGCCAGCCATGGTGGGAGCCCAGGGTCCACTCTCTCCGATGCTTTTCCTCCCATGGGAGATGCTGCTGCAGAGCACACGGGGCCCGCTCTGGCCTCGTCTTCGTGCATGGAATTCTGATTTTTCTCAGGGAACACCATGCTCTACTCAACACTCGAT
>NW_007758586.1:0-1386 GCF_000696425.1 Galeopterus variegatus | reverse complement strand
GTCTACAGTCTCCAGAAGAAGAGGAAGTAAAAGCAGGAAGAAGGGAAGAGCAAAAGGAGGATGAGGAAGAGGAGAAAGCAATGAGAAAGAAAGGGGGCACCTGGGTCAGGAAAGTCAGAAGGAGCCAGAATACCCCGTAAACCCTTACTCTTCCCTCCTTGGACGTCGTTACGTCATATTGACACCACCAGCTGCAAGGGAAGCTGGAACGTTCAGGATTAAGAAAAGTCTGTGGTCAATGCTGCCCTGAAAGGCACAGGGATGCATTCACTAGGAGAAGGGGAACGAAAACCTATTAGCCTCTGACCTGTCCGTGTAGGTCAGGATGCCAGCCTGCAAACCGGGACATGTGTGGCCCTGGAAGGAGGAAAACTTCTGAATAAACTTCAAGGTCCCCCAGCGATTATCAGACACGTGTGAGAGATAACATGGAACATCAAAGGCTTGAAAGTAACACCCTTAAGTGCAGGAACAAGCGAGATGGAGGAAGCCCCTGATGGAGGAAACCCCGAGACGGAGGAAGCCGCCAGACGGAGGAAGTCCGTGAAGGTGGAAGCCCCTGACATGCAGGAAGCCCCAAAGAAGGAGGAAGCCCCCGACATGTAGGAAGACCCCGAGACCGAGGAAGCCCCCGAGACAGAGGAAGCCTGTGACATGGAGGAAGCCCTAGACGCGGAGAAAGCCACCAACACGGAGGAAGCCCCCAAGCAGGAGGAAGCCCACGACGTGGAGGAAGCCTGCATCGCGGAGGGAGGAAGGCCCTGAGCCGGAGGAACGCCCGACAGGGTGGAAGCCCCTGACATGGAGGAAACTCGAAGACAGAGGAAGCCACCGAGACCAAGGAAGGCCCCATGGCCGAGGAAGCCCCCGAGATGGAGGAAGCTCCGGAGACCAAGGAAGGCCCGGAGAGGGAGGAAGACCCTGACAGAGCCGAAGCCCCCGACGCGGAGGAAGCCCCAGACGCAGAGGGAGGAAGGCCCCGAGACTGATGAGGGCCCCAAGACCGAGGAAGCCACCGACAGGGAACAAGCCCCAGAGACGGAGGAAGGCCTCGACCCGAGGAAGCCCCCGGTGCGGAGTAAGGAAGGCCCAGACAGGGAGGAAGGCCCTGACACGGAGGAAGCCCCGAGATGGAGGAAGCCCTCGAGACGGAGGAAGCCCTCGAGATGCAGGAAGCCCCTGATATGTAGGAAGCCCCCGAGACCGCGGAAGCCGCTGAGAACGAGGAAGCCCCGGAGACCGCGGAAGCCGCTGAGACCAAGGAAGCCCGGAGACGGAGTAAGCCCCTGTCACGGACGAAGCCCCGAAAAGGAGGAAGCCCCTGTCATGTAGGAAGCGCCAGAGACCGAGGAAGCCGCCGAGACTTAGGAAGCCCCGGAGACTGAG
>NW_007758585.1:6341-6681 GCF_000696425.1 Galeopterus variegatus | reverse complement strand
AAATTTAAAATGTTAACTCTTGCAAAAGAGCAAACAGGAGCAAAGCACTCTGGTTAATTTTTTCTGTCAATTATATTTTAAATACTTAACATGCAAAAACAAGTATTCCATTCACAATTTAGAACTATAATTCTTAAATTTTAAATAATAAAAATATTCGAGTAATTACACCATCACTTTACTAACCTTCAAAATTATCATTAAAAAACTACACTGAGATTAAAGCAGTAAAAATACAGAAGATCAAAGATATATAGAAAAATCATACATAACATTCTCCTGTTTCTCAAATCATTTGTCTTGTTCAGAAAATCAGGTAAATTTCTTTACTTAATTTGTC
>NW_007758585.1:0-993 GCF_000696425.1 Galeopterus variegatus | reverse complement strand
GGCTGAACCTCATAAGTAGGTAGGGGTGCTATGAGCAGCAAAGAGCCAGTTTGAAATCCACAGGATGCAGTGGGGTGTCCCACGGTGCATTCATGCCCAGTTTAACTATGAAGAGACAATTACTACAACAATGACCTGATAAAGACATGAATTTGATTAGATTTAATTATAATTTGAAACATCAATATTTGACAAAAATCCTTCTGGATTAATATTTCAATTAGTCTATTTTTTTAACTCCCATAATGTGAAGGATATTGGAACTAATGAATGATCTGACGATTCCCCTGACAAATGTTACCTGTCTTGTCTTAAATCACCACTGGACCCCTAAAGATGCACGAACATAGAAAGCTGTGTCTTGTAAGGTGTGACAGTTTGAATCTATATACTCTCTTTGGGTAATGAAGTCTACTAATATTTTTGCTTCAAATTCCATCTGTATAATATAATGGTTCCCAAATACATAATCAAATATTGCCTTAGATTGAGTGTCCCCCTCAAACTTGACCCCCACTGTGACAGTGTTAACAGGGTGGGAAGTCCTATTACGGTCATTGAAAGGTGGGGCCTTGAAGAGATGATTAGATTCTAGGACCATGCCATACTGAATGGATTAATAATGGAGGTTAAGGGCATAGTTCTGAGGGCTTTAAAAGGAGAGTGAATGATGAGGTTAGTCTCTGCTGTCTCTGCTCCAGCGTTTTCTCAATGTGATACTCTGCTGTCACTCTTGCCACCACCAAGGCCTTCACCAGCTGTGTTCCTTGGACTTTGGAATTCCAGCCTCTGAAACTGTAAGCAATAAATTTCATTTTCTTACAAATTACCCAGTTCTGTATATTTTGTTAGCAACAGAAATGGACTACTACATGTATACAACACAGAAACACCAATTTATTGAACACCTATTGGAAATTTCCCTTTGGAAATCTTATGGACATTAGCTAATATAAATTTATGCCTAAACCAAGTAACCCAAAATCAATATGC
>NW_007758584.1:5529-6681 GCF_000696425.1 Galeopterus variegatus | reverse complement strand
ATCCATTTCCTCCAGGTTTTCAAATTTGTTGGCATATAGTTGTTCATAATAGTCTCTAATGATTTTGTGGTACCGGTTGTAATGTCTACTTTTTCCTTTCTGATTTTTGTTATTTGGGTCTTCTCTCTCTTTTTTTTAAAATTTAGTCTGGCCAATGGCTTGTCTGTTTTGAAGGGTATTGTGTACTTGCTGTTCTTCCTTCCTCACATTCTATTCATTACACAAAGCAAGAGTTCAGATCTCCTTTGCCCTTACTGTTCCCTTAAAAATAATTGCTCTCACAAAAGTACCAAAATGTCTAATTGCTAAATGTGGTGGCTTAATTTATTATTCAAATAATAAAGAGGAATGAACAGTCACAGTAAGATACAGAAGTAGAATTGACATGACAGCCACTTATGGGTGAAGGAGACAAAGAGGAGTTGAAAGTGGCCTGGGGTTTTGAACATGGAAAACCATGTAAAATAGTACAGAGACTCATAGAAGTTGATGACTTGCTTGGGTATAACGTGGGTGAGGAAGAATAAATAAATTCATTTTTTTAATATACAGGCATACTCCACAGAATGTTTTACAAGTTAATATTTTCCCAGTAGATCCATGGGTTTATAATACCCAAACTTTATAGAATGCCTGTATCTCACTTTATCTTGGTTTTTCTTTTTGTTTTTGTTTTTAGGGATTTTCTTTGGCTAATATTTACATTGGAAAAATGTATTTACATTACTCAAAACTTACTAGAATGCTTATTATACAATATATTGAACAAGAAAAATCTCAAATTCCATTCCAAATACAAGTGGTAGATGAAGATGTTTGGAAAATGCCACAGAGTAGCAATCCAGAGGATGTTCACCATGAATGTTGCTGTGTTTAGGATGAGCCTCACGGCATCAAAATGCACTGGGAGCCATTATTTCATGGTGCATTTCTTCTGAATATGTTTATTCAGTACCTTTCATATGTAGTAATGTTTTTGTCTAATGTGAACAATGAATAGCCCTAGAAAATTAAAAAAAATGTTGGAGAAAATTATAGAAAGAAAACAAAGCAAGTGAAAACAAAACAGATTACGATGTAAGAGAAAATATAAGAATAAAGCATTTGACCAAGGAGAGGTAGCTTTGAAGAAACAGGTGAATAAGAACTTGA
>NW_007758584.1:3344-4509 GCF_000696425.1 Galeopterus variegatus | reverse complement strand
TCTGCAAGCTCTGTTTCTTTGGTGCTACCTTGGTCTATTGAAAAAAATATCTGTCTTCTGTTCATGAAGAATGTCTCCCTTGTCTCCCTTGAATACAGGAGACTTTTCTGGAATTCTGCTTTTCTGTATATTGATCCCAAGGAGAACTAACATTTCCTCACTTTGGCAGCTGGGTATCTGCTCAGCCTTCCTCAATCTCATGTCCCGAATGCCTCTATTGCCAGTGGTGTCTATATTTTGCAGATCCTCCTTCTTCTACTCTCAAATATTATAGAACAGAAATTGTACATTTTTATATGACTTGAATAAAAAATATTGCTAGAAATACTAGCCAATGCTTTTAGAGTATTTAAAATTAGTTTTAGATATAACATAAAATAATAAGCAATTTTATAAATATCGATTCAGTAGTTTCTCCCACATTACCTATCCCGTGCATCAATTTAAAAGACATTACATCATTACATCTTATTTAAAATTATATAACGTTTTAGTAGAAAGTAATAATGTTGCATATTATCAATTATGTTGTATATTATTGAATTGCAATATTAGCTCATGTTGACATAGCATTATTTTAAAATTTCTCTCTAGCTTTTAAGATAAACAATGAAGTTTTCATTTAAAATTTAGTCTTTCATATAGCTTTGCTACCGCAGGATTAGTACACAAATTAACTATATAATAATAAGTACTTTTATCTAAACAAGGTGTCATTTTCTATTGAACCACCCGAGATTGGAGCTGTGGTAGTCTGCTCTTTGTTTCTCAATAGCCATTTGCTTCTTCTTGTAGTGATAAAACTTCTAATATTTAGAAAAACACATAGCTGAACAGAATAAAACATTTCTCAGTCTCCTTTATAGCAAATGTGGACCATGTGACTAAAGTTTGGCCTGTGGAAGGCAAAAAGATGTTATATGCAAACTACAGGTTGTGCAATTAAAGGGAAGAAACATTCCCTACATTTCCCTTCTCTTTTCCCCTCTGGCAGGAATGTGGATGTGATGGCAGGAGCTAAAGCTTTGATCTTAGTTTGGGAGGTTGAATAATTGCATCTTCAAAAAGGAACAAGATAGAAGGAGTCTGGTTCCCCAAACACTAAAGAGCTGTCACATCAACCCATAATTGCTTAGCTCATATTGTTAAGTGAAAGAGAATAAAA
>NW_007758584.1:0-616 GCF_000696425.1 Galeopterus variegatus | reverse complement strand
GTCACGGCTTCAGGTTGCCCTACTGGCCAGTCAGCAAACAAAAAAAAAGAAGCTGCTTACACCATTTGGGCTGGCCAGTTGTAGCTCACTTGGGAGATTGTGGTGCTGGTAACACCAGTGTCAGGGGTTCAGATCCCCTTACTGGCCAGTTGCAAAAAAACCCCAAAACAACAACAATAAAAATGTTTTTGACAGATATATCACTATCTCTTGGCTTCTAATTTTGCAATCAAGAAATCAGCTCTTAATCTAATTGTCACTGCTTATAAGCAAAGTCTGTTTTTCTTCTGCTTTTGTGATTTTTCTCTTTCTCTTTGATAAACCACTAAATATTATAATGTGAATTAGAGTAAGTTTCTTTTTATTTGTCCTGTTTGAGATTCATTGAGCTTTCTGAATCTGAGAATTGGTGTGCTTCATAAATTCTAAAAAATTCTAAGCTATTATGTCTTTGAAAATTGCTTTCCCCCATATAATCTTTTTTCTCCTCCAGATCTCTGATAAGACTTATGTTGGATATTCTCATCATATCCTTTCTTTTCAGTATATAACACAATAAGTTCTGACAAATGCATGTACCAGTGTAACCCAAACTACTCCAAAATACAGAACGTTT
>NW_007758583.1:5858-6681 GCF_000696425.1 Galeopterus variegatus | reverse complement strand
TCATAAATTTTCATTATATTATTTCTAAATTTTAAAGTACTCATTTTTTAACTTTTTATTTTAAAATAGTTTCAAACATGCAAAAATAGCACAAAGAATTTCTGTATACTCTTCATCCATATTCCATAAATATTAGCATATTACATTACTACAGTACAATGTCAAAATCAGGAAAATATTGATACACCACTGTTATATAATCTACAGGCCTTGTTCAAATATACCTAAATTTTTTAATTTAAGAAATCTTCCTTGGGTAGAATTTTGGATGCCTCGGCTAGTGAAGAAGGGATTGACAATGGACCATCTTCCTGGGAAGTCCCAATTAAATGATTTGAAGACATGTAAAAAATGAAAATAAAACTAAATAAATAAAATAAATCTTAAAATCTTATGAGCCTATGGTTCACGTCATTTTATTTTATTTTATTTATTTATTTTTTATTTTAAGATTTAAAATTCTCTTTGTGTATCTTTTATTGCCATTACTTTTTATCTGATACTTTTTAATGTTTAGCTCTCAGATTTTTAAATATTCAAATTAGTGCCTCATCTAATGTACAGAAAACATGTAGAAACCAATGAGAAAAAATCTTTTATGATGATTCATAATATTTAATAATTGCTAAATTAATTTTGAAAATATGTGCAAAACAAAATTTGCTAAATAGCCATTATTCTCCATTGACTACTGTCAGCCTATCATAGGAGCTTCAAAAATTTGATTATTTTTTTATTTTTATTTTTTAATTTAATCTTATTTTATCAATATACAACGTGGTTGATTTTTGTCTCTCTTTACCGAATCCTCCCTCCCCCCTCC
>NW_007758583.1:0-791 GCF_000696425.1 Galeopterus variegatus | reverse complement strand
ACAAGACAGTGACTATTACCATGCCCATTTTACACATGAGGAAATGTTACAGGGAGATGTTAAATTGCTTCCCCAAGCAGACCGCTTTCCAGAGTCCATACAATCAACCACTGTGCTATTCATCAACTCTAGCTATTTAATTACTAAATTTCTTGGACTGTACCCCACTTCTTTAAGATGCTTTCCCCATTTCTGTGCATACCAACACCACCCCACCAGAAGCTTATCCTGCCATTCACTGTTTGTTACAGTCTTTCTGCTCCTGAGTCAGACACTCTAACATTGCTTTTTAAATGCTTCTTTGTTGGTGCGTGTCATCACCTTCACTAGATCCCAAGTTACCTAGAGGCTGAGAACATGTCATATTAGTTCAATTTTTTTCTTCCCTAATCTCTTCACAGTAGCAGGTATTCATTAGATAGTTGTTAAATCCATGTTACATCAGTGAAGATCATAGCACTTAAGTTATTGTAGCTTAAAGAATGGGGGGAAAAATCACTAATGAAGACATTTTAAAAACCAGCTAACTTATTTTGAGATTAAATCTGGTATTCTTGGTGGGACCATTTTCAAACACAAGAGTTTATGGTTCAAGATTATTTTGTTATTGGGAGAAATGAATGAAAAAATACCTACAAGCTTTATGGCCCATATGTAATGGAACATACATTTTGTAAATCAGTTCATTGTCAATCTCTGCTTAGTCAAACTCATCTTGGCAGCACTTAAGGGCCACGTCTATTTTCTCTACGAAGAAACAACCATTTGAAAAATGAAGATTAAGTGAGCTG
>NW_007758582.1:3831-6681 GCF_000696425.1 Galeopterus variegatus | reverse complement strand
CAACATGGATGAATTTCAAGAACATTCTGATGAGTGAAAGCAGCCAGACATGAAAGAGTGCAGACTCTGTTCCCATTCAGGTGAAATTCAAGAGCAGACAAAACTGGCCAGAGATTGTCTTTGTGGAAGGGGGGATTGACTGGGAACTTTCTGAGGGTGATGGAGATGTTCTGTGTCTTGTTTGGGGTATGGGTTATATGGTTGTATACATTTGTCAAGATTTGTGCATTCCACTCTGTCCATTTCAATTTTTAAAACATTAGTTATGCAAAGATACAGACGGTAGATGCTTCATTAGCCACAGTCAATGGAATTGCAATGAATATCGGTGGAACATGGACCCCATGAGGAAGAAATAAACCTGCTGTTCTAGCCACTGGGGGAGGGGGTCTCTGCAAGGCTGAAAGCAGACTAGCATCTCTTCCAACCCTTTTGCCCAGACTTCCAACTTGCTTCTCCTCCACTTCTCATCTCAGTGCAAAGAACCACCACCCTCCCAGCGGCTCTTTCATCTCTGATCTCCTTTCTCCCTCACCCAATTCGCCACCCAGCTGTGATAAGTCTGTCTCCCAACTGGCCTACTTTGTCCCATCTCCACTGCAGACACCGACTTCAGGCCCTATCATTTTCATCTTGATAACTGCAGTCACTTCCTCATGGTCTGCAAACTCGTATCCTTCAGATGGGTCCCTTCACTCTACCTGGAGTGATCTTCTAAATGGAAGATCACTCTTCTAAATGGAACATGATCACACCGTGGCCTTGCTTAAAACCTTTCAGAAGCTGCCCATTAGGCTCAGAATCAGCCCAGACTTCTCTACATGGTTTGCAAGGTCCTTCTAACCTTTTGGTTGTATCTCGTGCCTTGTCTGCCCTGCACTTTATGCTTCAGCCAGATGGACTGGTGTTTAGTTCCTCGAATGTCTTGCTCTCTGTTCCATAAGTGCTGTTCCTGCTGCCAACACCAATTTCTTCACCCTGGATAACTTCAGCATGTCTTTTGGACACAGTGTGGGGGGTCCTGATCCCTGCTAGAATGCATGTTCTCTGAACATCTGTATCTGTCTGGCTCCCTGATGTATCCTCAGTGCCTAGAGCAGCATCTGGCATTTAGCAGTCATTCCATAAGTATTTCTGGAATGAATGAATCTTCCCTGATATTCAACACTGAAAAAGTTTTCATTGCCTCTTTGCCTTCAAAAGCCAACTGAATAATGCAACGACAGCAGTAGCCTCCATTCATTGAGCACCTACTATGTGCCAAGAATGTTGCTAAGAATTCAATGATACATGATCTCATGTCATTATCTCCATTTTCTTGGAAAGGGGGCTGAGGTTTAGAACAGTTCATTTAGAAGGGAGAATGGAGCTGGGGTGCAGGGAAGAAGGACCCTGGAAGTGATGAGGCTGGAGAGCCAGGTAGTGCCAGATCATCTAGGCCAGTGAAAGGACCTTGGTCTTTATCCTAAAAATAATGGGGAGCTACTGAAGCATTTTTAAGTGGGAGGTGACTTGGTTGAGTGAGAAACTCACTCTGGCTGCATGTGGAGGGAACCAATGTGGGTCGTCCAGGTGAGATGATGGCAGGTGGTGTTAGGGGAGATGGAAAGAAGTAGATGGATTCTAGAGACAGCTAAGAGGGGAAAAGTGACAATTTATGGTGATGGATGAGACATGAAGGATAAAAGAGAGGTGGAAGAGGTACCAAGTATGGCCTCCAGGTTTTGGGCTCGCAGAACAAATACGTGGTCATGTGTTTCACGTAGGTGGAGTGCCTAAGCCGCAGGAACCACAGGCCCATGTGTATGTGGGTCTTCCTGCAAAGGCATCCTCAACCCCTAATTGTGTTTTCTTTGTGTTTTCTCCTCCAGAGGGCCAAGATTGGTCAGGGGACAAAAGCTCCAGAAGAAAAAATGACTAACACCATATCCAAATTTGACAACAATGGCAACAGGGACCGGATGAAACTGACCGATTTTAACTTCCTGATGGTGCTGGGGAAAGGCAGCTTTGGCAAGGTACAGTATGGCTTGGTGGCTGCACCTACTCCAGAAGGAGCAGCTAACAAGGCAGGCGCACTTGCTGTTCATAAGGGGCTTACCTTCTAGTGGGGGAGGGAGTCAGTAGATCCACATTGCAAGTTGTGATGATACCGTGCAGGAAAGGAATAGAGTGCTGTGTCACAAACACATCAACAAGAGACCCACTCAGACTAAGGAGGTGACAGATGAGCTGAGATCTGAAGGATGAGAATGAACCAGCCATGCACTCAAAGAGCTGAGAAGGAGTGCTCCCAGCGGAGAGACAGCAAGTGCAAAGGTCCTGAGGTGGGGAGGGGCTTGGTGCATCATTCTAGGTGCCGTCAGAAGGTGTTGGGGTGAAAATACCACAAGCAGGAGGAGGAAATAGGATGTGAGGTCTCAGAGGTAAGCACGGGTCTGATCATAAAAAGCCTTGTGAGCTGCAATGGGAAGTTTGGATTTTATTCCCAGTGCAGTGGGGAGCCATTGAAGGTTTTTAGACAGAGAAGTGACATGATCAGATTTGCCTTTCGGAGAAGATCACTCTAGCGGCCAGGAATGGAAACAGTTCCTTTCTAACAGCAGCATAGTTGAAGGATGACCCTGGGACTCGTAGAGTGATTCTGGGGAAGGTTTTTAGACAGAGAAGTGACATGATCAGATTTGCCTTTCGGAGAAGATCACTCTAGCAGCCAGGAATGGAAACAGTTCATTTCTAACAGCAGCATAGTTGAAGGATGACCCTGGGACTCGTAGAGTGATTCTGGATGCCTTTATAGATATCGTGAGATGCTATTTTACTGAAGTTGAGATTGTGTTATAAGTATTC
>NW_007758582.1:0-287 GCF_000696425.1 Galeopterus variegatus | reverse complement strand
CTGCCCTCCACATGTGAACACCTCTGTCCATTCCATTCGCATCTTTCCAGTCTCTCAGTGCTAATGTGACAGTTTTACTCTTGTCCTTGTTAGTGCGAAAGTTAGCATACGATGCACATGTTTTTGCTCACTTAACAAGGTAGATTGGAGAATTTTTGATGGAGGGATGGAAGTTCTGGAGGGCCTTATGGAAAGGAATGGGGTGGGGGGTAGGGAGTGGAGTAGTAGGAGAATGGACCATTGGGGAACAGTGGGGGAATGAGAGAGAATAGATCATATGTTTCCAT
>NW_007758581.1:6108-6681 GCF_000696425.1 Galeopterus variegatus | reverse complement strand
AAAGAAAAAAATTTTCGAAAAGGTACCTAGATTACACAGTATAATCAATTCAGTAGACACAGTAAGAAAACAACTATGTCCTGAAAGATAGTTTTGAAGAAAATTATCCAAAATACACAATAGAGAAATAAAAAGAAAGAAAATATGAAAGAAAGTTTATGAGAAGCAGAGACTAGTAAGACAAGTTTCAGCATAATGGTAAGACTTACAAAATAATAACATAAAGAGAGTATAGAATAGACAATATTTTTAAAGATTTCATTTTTTGTGATTTAAATTTATTTCAAAAGACAGCACTATGCCTAACTTTCACTTGTATAATCCATTAATTTTTTTTTTATCACTTTCCACTTCTTCAACTCTAGGCTGCTTCTGATCTAATGTTCTTTGCAGTTATAGCATGTTTACATATACAGTATGTAGCATCATTTTATATTTACTTACACCCTAAGTATCATCATATATGTATGTCTTCATTCAGTAAAATAGAAGTACTTTCTGCTTGACATTAATGATTTTGTTTATGGACAAATATCTGTCTTCTCTTTCAGTTTCGTAGTAATTGTTTTGGTT
>NW_007758581.1:0-911 GCF_000696425.1 Galeopterus variegatus | reverse complement strand
AACCTCCATACTATTTTGCATAAAGTCTGCACCATTTTGCAGTCCCACCAACAGTGTAGGATTTTTTCTCTGTATCCTCACCAGTGTTCATCATTCTGAGTCTTTTGGATATTAGCTATCCCATCTAGAGTGAGATGGTATGTCAAAGTAGTTCTGATTTGCATTTTCCAAATACTGAGTGATATTGAGCATTTTTTTATGTGTTTGTTGGCCATTCATATATCTTCTTTTGAGAAATGCCTATTCAGCTCCTTTGCATATTTTTTAACTATGTTACTTGATCTTTCTGCTGTTAAGTTGTTTGAGTTCCTTGGAAACTCTGGATATTAATCCTTTGTCAGATATATTTTGCACATATTTTTCCCACTCTGCTGGTTGTCTTTTTGCTCTGTTAATTGTTTCTTTTGCTGTGCAGAAGCTTTTTAGTTTGCTTTAATCCAATTTGTTTACTTTTCCTTTGGTTGCCTGTATCTTTGAGGTTGTATTCATAATCTATACCAAATATTACTTCCTGAAGTGTTTCCCCTATTTTTTCTTTAAGGTGTTTTATTGTTTCAGGATAAATATTTAATTCTTTAACCCATTTTGAGTCGATTTTGGTATATGGTGAGAGATATGGGTTTACTTTTATTCTTCTACATTTGGAGATCCAATTTTCCGAGCACCATTTACTGAAGACACAGTCTCTTCCCCAGTGTGTCCTTGGTGCCTTTGTCAATGATCAGATGGCTACAGGTGTATGGGTTGATATTTGTGTTCTCTATTCTGTTCCATTGGTCCGTGTGTCTGTTTTAATGCCAGTATCATGCTGTTTTGTTTACTATAGATTTGTAGTATAGTTTCAAGTCAAGTAGTGTTATGTCTCCAGCTTGCTTTATTTATTTATTTATTTATTTGCTCAGGATTGTTTT
>NW_007758580.1:5866-6681 GCF_000696425.1 Galeopterus variegatus | reverse complement strand
GTTTTGTTAGTTTGGATGATCTTTGTGTTATAAGGATTGTATTGCCTGACTTATCTCCACAGCTGTAGACAACATTTCCAATTGCCTGGTGAACATCTGTACCTGAAAATCCTATTATCCAGTTTTGTTGGCAATTTCATTCACACCAGGACTTTTATGAGGGGATCTGTAGAGGGACTTTTATACAGAGCCATGATAAACACAAATTGATTTCCTCTTAATATATCATCCACTGTAATACCTCCAAATTCCTCTTCACAACTATGTCATACTAACTTACAAAATGTAGCTTTTTCTAAAGAAAAGAATTATCAGTTTAAAAAAATCAAATGATCTAGCGCATGCAAGAATAATGAAAGAAATCACTGAAATACCAGCATTCACTGACATTTACCATTATTATTTAGATGATTATATTTTGCACCATTTTTTGGTGCAAATTAGTAGTATTCACATTTTCCTGAGTACTTATTAGTGCCAGGAATTTTCTAAAAACTTTACTAGTAGTAACTAATTTGACTTTTATAAGGTGGGTAGTGACAGGAAATCTAACCCCCCAAGGGGAGCTGCTCAGGGTCTTTTATTGGGAAAGGAGTTAAGGGGTACAGGCCAGCCTCACTGGAGGTGGTCCATTCTGTTCTTCCTGGTTGCATCATGGGTGCATGCTCAGTACATCCAAGATGGCACTGGTATTCACCATTGTCACCCCATAAGGGTCATTGTGGCGTCACCTTGAAGTTTTGTGCACAGGCAGTGTAGTGGATTGAATTATGTTCCCCCAAAACTCCCTGAAGCTTGAATTGTGTCCCCCAAGT
>NW_007758580.1:3268-3753 GCF_000696425.1 Galeopterus variegatus | reverse complement strand
GTGTTTTGACATTCTGGAATAAAGAAGCAGCCTCAGGTCTCTCTGATACCCTCCCCACTGCAATTCTGTGCCACTCTGCAAAGCACAGGAAAAAGCTGGTCCCTCATCTGCCTAAAGCACGAACCTGTCAAGGAAGACGGTTACCTCTAGTCCTTTCCCTGAGTTTTCAATAACTTAACTCGTATCACAAGAAAGAAGGCTGGAGTCTGTCAACACCTTTGGGCAAACTTTTGTCACAGGCCACTCTCTTTATTTCAGTGCTATCCAGTCTTTCAAAGGTAATCTCTTAACTAGTCATTGTCTGCTCTGCAGGCCCCACAGACTGTGACACAGGTCATTGTGTTCTCCAGACCCATTGAGACCTCTCCCTAAGAATCATTTACTCCTACACCCTCATCTTCCCTTTCTCCATGAAGAGGGACATATAAACTTTACCCTCACTTGAAATTGAAAAATTACTCTCTTGTGATTTCCTCATGCATTTC
>NW_007758580.1:592-1111 GCF_000696425.1 Galeopterus variegatus | reverse complement strand
CCCAGTTTCAGGTATTTTGTTATAAGCAGCAGAAATGGACTAATACACTCAGAAAAAAGGCGTTTATAAAAATTAGTTTAAAATGTTTTCTTTAAATTATTTGTATGACTCTTATTCTTTCTGGGTATTTGTTCAGATTTGGAGTCAGTTGTTGAGATAGACTTTTGATTTGAAATTTTGGTTTATAATGTATTGGGAGCTTTTGTTGTTTCTTTAACTTCTCTCCTGAGCTAAAGGAATAAGCCTGTTCACAGCTAGTGCTTAATGTCTCTGGATACTGAAAGGTTCCTTTGTACATCTTTGCATATGTTTTCTTTTAAACCTCTATTTCTCTCTGTGGATTTTGCTTCTCTCCACAGAAAATTTACATTTGATCAAACACATTTGTATTAGTCCGTTCTGTGTTGCTATAAAAGAAGTACCTGAGACTGGGTAATTTCTAAAAAACAGAGGTTTACATGGCTTATGATTCTGGGACAGCTGCATCTGGCACAGGCCTCAGGCTGCTTCTACTCATGG
>NW_007758580.1:0-379 GCF_000696425.1 Galeopterus variegatus | reverse complement strand
TGTATTAGAAACTTGGCCCCCTCTGTGACTGTTAAGAGGGTGGGAGATCCTATTATGGTAATTGAAAGGTGGGGCCGTGGGGAGGTGATTGGATTGTAGGACTGTGTGGTGGTGAATGGTTTAATAATGGTGGTCAGGGGTGTGGTTCTGAGGGCTTTAAAAGAAGAGAAGAGTCTGTCTTTCTCTTTCTCGGTTCCCTCTGCTTCCACCATCTTACAATGTGAGACCCATGGGTCACTGTCGCCACCACCAGATGGACTTTGGACTTTTCAGCCTCAGAAACTGTAAGCAATGTACTTCATTTTTCTTTATAAATCACCCAGTTTCAGGTATTTTGTTATAAGCAGCAGAAATGGACTAATACACTCAGAAAAAAGGC
>NW_007758579.1:5886-6682 GCF_000696425.1 Galeopterus variegatus | reverse complement strand
TAATTGAACAATCATTTTCAAATGCATTATGAGTACTGCAGGGAATACAAAGACAAGTAAGATGTGCTCCCTCAACTTCAGGGATTTCATTGGTGGTGCAGATACTAACCAAACCAACATTATTTAAGGGAGAAATTAAGTGATTGCTAACAGAAATATAAAGCATATAACAGCCACACAGAAATGGTAAGAATTAATTTCCCTTGCAGAGAAATCAGGAAGTCAGTATCATGATCAAAAGTTCAGTAATAAAACGAGTTGAAGAAAAACTGGATAAATGTAGCCAGCCTCATTAAAATTACATTTAGTAGATAGAACTCTTAGAATCTGACCCAGGTTATATAATGGTCTTTTCTACAAGTGTTGTGACTGTTTTTCTTGATCTCCACAGGGATTTTACTGTAAACTTGCAGAAGCTACAGTAATAGCCTGATGCCATTTTGAATTAAAATTTGCTGGAGCTTCATTAAAAATATATAGTAGTGAAATCATCTTTCTCATTCCATCTGAACACATCTTCCATCTTTCATCTAGCTGATGAAATGATACCAGATCAGAAAAAACAAGACCTATTGATGAATCTGTTCAAATTCTCTAATCTCTTTACTTCTGGTTTTGTTTTGTTTTGTTTTCCCACCGTTCCTATTCTTATTTGAGATAATGGCAAAGTCTTCTCAAGGGCTGTGAAACTTGCAAGAAGTAGTGTCCAGTTCCTGTCTTTTCATTGCTTCTTTTAGTGAAGGGACGATCACTGTAGCCTATCCATAAGTAGAATCCCACCATCTTTTTCACTTAA
>NW_007758579.1:3629-4501 GCF_000696425.1 Galeopterus variegatus | reverse complement strand
AGCTAAAAAATAAGTAACGATTATAATAATAATAAGTTGAAGTGTTAGAAGGAGAGAGTAGACCTGTGGTTACTAGAGGAGGGAAAGGAGAGAGGAAGGGAAAATACTGAGACGTTGTTTAATGGACACAAAAAAGCTAGATAGGAAAAAAATAAGTTCAGTCAAGCTAGACATCTGTAATTAACAATAACTTACTACATGCTATTAAAAGGCTAGAAGAGAGGAGATCAAATGTTTACATTACGAAGAAATTATTAAATTATTACAGTGATGGATATGCTAATGATTTGATCATGAAACATTGTATGCATGTATTTAAATATAAGTCAGTACCCATAAATACATATAATCTATATATTTCAATAAAAAATAATTGTCAAAATAAAAAAGGCCAAAATTACAGTTATCATACAACTATTTTTAACCAAATATATATATGTTCCTCATATGTGTAGCACAAACCATAATTACTTTCACAATGAGTTACAGATAAAAATTATTTAGAGGTAATGCAAAATATAAAAGAGAAACCTGTAATAAAGACTTAACTATCAGTTACATAAAGCTCTATAAATCAATAACCGAAATGCGTTGATTACTCATTAAGTTTAGAGGCATGCTAAGCTCTTAACCTCAGCACAAGCATTATCCTTCGACCCACCCAGTTCCAGATGGTTATTTGGCTTTATTTTATTTCTTTTTCAAATAATGATAAATTAATTGCCTCCATTTCCTATAAATCCAGGTTTATGTTCCCTTTAATACTCCACCAATATTTTAGAGGTTAAATCTTTATTAATTTTTTAATTGGAACATAGTTGATTGTACATATCTGTGGGGTACAGAATTGAATATCAATACTTGTGTGCAAT
>NW_007758579.1:0-201 GCF_000696425.1 Galeopterus variegatus | reverse complement strand
CCTTTCCGTTTGCTTGTTGTAACAACTTCAAAGGATTGCAGTTGTTATATCTTCTTCCCCCACTACCCTCCAGTTATTTTTTGAGTGTGTGAGTGAATTTATTTGTTTATTTTTAGCTCCCACCAATAAGTGAGAACATTTGGTATTTCTTTTCTCTGCCTGACTCGTTTCACTGAATATTATTCTCTCAAGGTCCATCCA
>NW_007758578.1:6114-6682 GCF_000696425.1 Galeopterus variegatus | reverse complement strand
TTCCCTCCTTCCTTCCATTCTCTTTTTCTTTCTTTGCTCCCACCTATCAGTGAGGACATGTAGTATTTCTGTTTCTATGCCTGGCTTAATTTTATTTATGGCTTTTTGGTCATTCACTATGGCCAAATAAAAGGAAAATTTTAACCCAACTTAATTTTAAAGTACATTTTAATGCAAAGGCTAGAATAGAGATTTTCTGTTTATTCTTTCCTATGCTCTGAATATTTTCTCTCCATATCACAAAGTCCAACTTCAAACACATACTAGGAACATCTGAATGAAATTAATTTACTATAACATAAAGCTAAAATTTAAAACACTAAGACTCAAAAGTCCTAATTCAATCCCAGAAAGAAACACACACACACTCTCTCACTCTCTCCCCCCCTCCACCTAAATGTTTCTCTGAGTCAGAATTCTGTCATTTCTCATAAAATGATCCCTCACCTCTCCATGGCAATCACGTTATTCAAATACTCCTGGCATTCTGATGAACATATGATGAGCTCCAGAAGGGAAACCCAAGGTAAAGGAAATAACTTACAAGTTCTTTTAGTTGCTTGTAAAA
>NW_007758578.1:0-842 GCF_000696425.1 Galeopterus variegatus | reverse complement strand
TAGGCTGTTCGATATATAGGATCATGTCATCTGTAAACAGGGACAGTTGGACTTCATCTTTCCCACTCCAGATGCCCTTTATTTCCTTCTCTTCTCTGATTGCTCTGGCTAGTACTTCCAACACTATGTTGAATAAGAGTGGTGAGAATGGACATCCTTGTCTAGTTCCTGTTCTTCACAGAAAAGCTTTCAGCTTTTCCCTGTTTAGGATGATATTGGCAGTGGGTTTATCACATATGGTTTTAATTATGTTGAGATACTTTCCATCTATACCTAACTTGTAGAGAGTCTTTATCATGAATGAATGCTGAATTTTCTCAAATGCTTTTTCAGTGTCTATAGAAATGAACATATGGTCTTTGTGTTTTGTGTTTTATTTTACTGATGTGGTGTATCGCATTTATTGATTTGTGTATGTTGAACAAACCTTGCATTCCTGGGATGAATCCCACTTGATTATGATGTATAATTTTGCATACATGTTGCTGTATTCTCTTAGCTAGTATTTGATTGAGGATTTTTGCATCTATATTCATCAAGCATATTGACCGTTAATTTTCTTGTTTTGTTATATCTTTGTCTCATTTTGGTATCAAGGGGATATTTGCTTCATAGAATGAGTCTGGGAGAATGGCCTCTGTTTCAATCTTTTGGAATATTTCGTAGAGAATTTGAATCAATTTTTATTTGAAGGTTTGGCAGAATTCTGCAGTGAACCCATCTGGTCCTAGGCTTTTCTTTGTTGGGAGCCTTCTGATTACAGCTTCAATCTCTTTTATACTTATTGGTCTGTTCAGATTTTCTACATCTTCTTGGCTCAGTTTTCATAATTTGTGTGTGTG
>NW_007758577.1:6216-6682 GCF_000696425.1 Galeopterus variegatus | reverse complement strand
TTTTTTTTAAGCATTTTTGGAGAGGCTTCTTTGCTGTTTGTTTCTGAAGCAAATCAGGAACACTAATTTGCTTTTGTTGGTTTTTGGAAGCTACCCCAGTGGGAGCAGCTTGCTGTGACCAGCATTTCTGCCTGTGGATGGTGGGGAAGGGGCTGCAGGAAGGCTGCTGTGACAGACAGGAATGCTATTTATTAGCTAGGGGAGCACATCAATAGCGTACAGCTGAGAAGCAGAACTCCTGATTTTGAGAAGACGCAACCAGTGAGAACAAGACCCCCCAAGAGCCACCCATTTACTAAGTCTGCACAATTGTGAGCAAAGTAGCAACTGCTAGTTAGGATGGAAACTGCTCTTTCCTTAGACATGGAAATGTAGTGCAGATGTGACACCACAGGCAGAGAAAATTCGTCATGGGCTCTGACGCTGAAAGGAAGCTGACTGCTCCTTTCAGGGTGATGGGAAAAGC
>NW_007758577.1:0-718 GCF_000696425.1 Galeopterus variegatus | reverse complement strand
CTCTCTCTCTCTTCCTCAGATACAGAGTTGTGAGTGGCTTACAGCTTTGCCTTGTTTACCACAAAACTCACTCCGCACACCAAGACTGCTTAGCAAAACACCTTACTGGAAAAGTATTGTTCATTTGCAAAAATTGTGAAGTTCTCCAAGGGTTATAACTCACAGTTGGTAATGAGAGCAGCTGAAACCATCTGTTTTCATAACTTTCTTCCCTACCTTAATAAAACCTCTTTGTTAGCCGATAGGCCCATTTAACTCTCCTAACAGATTTGCTACCTCAAATACTTTTGTGGAAAGATTAGAAACAAAGAGATAAAAACAAATAAACAAACAATTGGACTCATAGTTGGAAACTTTCAATGACCCTAAGGATCAATTACCCATTGCAGAGGCTTAGGCACACAGGCAAAATCAGCAGGAGGAAATGGTAAAAGATGGTAGTGTTCTCTTCCACATCTCCCTTTTTCCTGTTTAGCCTTCAGACTGATGCTTTTAAAAAACGTTCCTTTCCAGGAAAGGACTCCAGACTGTACTCACTCAAATCACTTCATGTAGGTGTTTCAACTGCCCTTTCTTCTGTCAACATATATCTTTGTTATCACTATGCTACCCACAGTTTATCAAAAATACTGATGCCAATGAATTAAAATTTAGAGTTAAGATTTTGGGCTCTGGATTTAGAAACAACTAAGTTAGAATTCTGGTTTTCTTGCTTGTG
>NW_007758576.1:6000-6682 GCF_000696425.1 Galeopterus variegatus | reverse complement strand
AGTCAAGAATACTATATTCAGCAATTTGTTCATCAAAAATGAAGGAAAGAGACAGATTTCTCAGACAAACAAAGCTGAGGGAATTTATCACCACTAGACTTTTCTTACAAAAGAGCTAAAGGGAGTTCTTCAAGCTGATAAGAGGATGTTAATTAGTAACATGAAAACACCTGAAGGTATAAAGCTCACTAGGAAAAATTTTTAATGTAATGGCAATTGTTAAATCAATTATATGTCTAGTATAAAAGTTAAAAGAAAAAATATTAAAAACAACTATGGCTACAATATCTTATAAATGTATACAAACTATAGAAATATATAAATTTTGACATAAAAAAACACAAAATAGGGAGCGAGGGAGAGTAAAAGTGTAGTTTGCGTATGCTATCAAAAGTAAATTGTTATCAACTTCAAGTAGCATGTTATACAACGTCTTATGTAAGCCTCAGGGCTACAAAGCAAAAGTTTATAAAAGATACACAAAAAATAAAACTAAAACATTCAAAGCATACCACTACAGAAAACCATCAAACCACAAAAGAAAAAAGCAAGAGTAACTAAAGAGGGGGTGTATTAGTTCATTTCTGTTACTTATAACAAAATATACAGAACTCAGTAACATTTAAGAAAATGAAATTTATTACTTACAGTTTCAGAGATTAGACAGTCCAAAGTCCAGGGA
>NW_007758576.1:0-562 GCF_000696425.1 Galeopterus variegatus | reverse complement strand
CCACCAACCCCCAAACACCCACCCATGGTCTCCAGGTAGTCCTTGAACTTCTCCGATGGCAACACCTTTTCTGGGATCAGACACCTATTGCCCAAGTCCATGATCTTGAGCAGGTAGAGTTGGTGGTGATCATGTTCTCAAACCTCAGGTCCAGGTGCAAGATGTACTGAGTGTGTAGGTTCTGGTGGGACTGAGCATCTGCCACAGGTAGTCCTTCACCTTGGACTCTGAGTAGGAGGACCTGGGTGCAGGTACTGCTCAGGCCAGGCCCCAGCTGGAGGGCACACGCATGGGCAGGGACATGGGGGACACTGAGACGAGGGCTGTGGGCTGCCAGTGACTGGTGAAATCTACCAACATTTTAAAAACTGTGAATACAAATCCTCCTCAAACTCTTCCCAAAAGCTAAAAACCCAACTCATTCTATGAGGCCAAAATTATACTGACACCAAGAACAAAAGACCTACATGAAACAAAACTGTGGACAAATGTCTTTATGAATATAAATGTGATAATTTTCAAATATATACTAGCAAATTGTATTTGGCAGATATTAAGAGGA
>NW_007758575.1:5879-6682 GCF_000696425.1 Galeopterus variegatus | reverse complement strand
TCTCCATACTATGTCTGTTACTTTGTACATTCGTGGTATGACCAAGCTAGGTTGTAAGTACTGCTTACTGTGCGCACCATTTTGCGTTATCATGTTTTTGTTTACATCTGTTTAGATTCTGAGCCTTGAAGGTAAGGACTGCGTGTGTCAGCCTTGACTCCTCAGTGTCAGTGCAGTCCATGACAGACAGCGGGCCCTGTCAGTCTTCAGCATGGGAAGTCCAAGTCCCGATTCTACTTCTGGCTTGTTGTTGGTACAAAGAATTCACATTTTCTCTTTTAAGAACTTCAAACTGCTTTTACTAAATTTTAATTTCTTATTCAATCTTTTATAGATTTCCTTTTCTATTGCTGCTACTACTGCTGCTGCTGCAAAACATGACCGATGAAGGAAATAATTGTGACTTGGGAGTACTGAAGAAGGGGGAGAATAATGTAATATCAGGTCAGAGAGAGGGTGGAGCCCGGATCTTGCAAGATCTTTTATTTGGAGTTTGAATTGGATTTGCCTGTAATGGGAGTCCATCAGGTTACAGTAGGGAAATGACATGATGTCATCTGCATGTTAAAATTAGAATTGTTCTGGTTTTAGGAAAAAGCAAAGAGATCCATTAGGCTGGTGCTGGAGATAAAGCAAGGGATAGTGGCAGTTTGGACTAGAGCTGGAGCAATGATCGACGTGAGAAGTGGTTACATTTGGAATGTGTGTTTGGAGGTGGAAGGACAGGGCTTGTGGATGGGTTAGAAGTGAGGAAGGAAAGAAAGGGAAAGACAGGAATGACTCCTTTGGGTTTAGACTGAGCA
>NW_007758575.1:0-242 GCF_000696425.1 Galeopterus variegatus | reverse complement strand
TGAATTGGATTTGCCTGTAATGGGAGTCCATCAGGTTACAGTAGGGAAATGACATGATGTCGTCTGCATGTTAAAATTAGAATTGTTCTGGTTTTAGGAAAAAGCAAAGAGATCCATTAGACTGGTGCTGGAGATAAAGCAAGGGATAGTGGCAGTTTGGACTAGAGCTGGAGCAATGATGGACGTGAGAAGTGGTTACATTTGGAATGTGTGTTTGGAGGTGGAAGGACAGGGCTTGTGGA
>NW_007758574.1:5940-6683 GCF_000696425.1 Galeopterus variegatus | reverse complement strand
CGGACTGTGAAGCGCATGGTTATGTTTGATTTCTGGAAACAGCCTGCATGCAAGGCCTGGAGGGAATCAGAGCCACTGTAGAGATTTTTCCTGAAGGACAGGACTGCCCGGGGCCCACGTCAGGGAGCAGATTCTACTTTGTGCTTCTGAAACTGAGACAGCTTGTGAAGCTGAGTCAGAGGGAACACCGTCGCCTGCCCTGGAGTGTGGCCAGGACACGAGGGCTGTGCTCTTCTAAAAATAAGCCATTCATGTTTGGACACCACGCTCTGTCTCCTCAGAGACCTGGCACCTTGGCCAAGCCACGTCCTGTGGCGCCCTGTGGGTCGAGGCCAGGGCTGACTCAGGAGCCAGGACTCTTTTTCCACCAGGTTGGGTGCAAGGGGGGCATTGCTTGGGGACGAGTCACCACAGCAGGGCTGTGCTGGAAGGAGCTGGAAGAAGTGGCTGCTCAGGGGGCCCCCCCTCAGGGTGTCGATGAGGTCCACTCCTGCTGCCCCCAACCCCAGGAGCCAAGACATGCTCCTGGCACGTCCCCTCCTAATGCTGACACTCTTCAACAGTTATTAGCAAGCAGTGTTTTTCCAAAATAAAAAGAACCTCAGGTATACTCATATTTAAAAAATCAAACACAAAAGGTGTGAAGAAGAAATGAAAAATCACCTATTTATCTTCCTCCTGATGTAGCTTTCTAGAGGAAATGTTCCTATTTTTCTATGCAACTATGCACATTTAGGTGAATA
>NW_007758574.1:0-212 GCF_000696425.1 Galeopterus variegatus | reverse complement strand
TCTGTAAAGGGCCAGAGAGTAAATATTTTCTGTTTTGCAGGCTGGATAGTCTGTGTTGCAAATAGCTCTCCTGTCGTAGCTCCAAAGTGTTCAGAGATAATATGTACAGAAGCACGGGCTGGCCCGGTGGCGCACTGGAGAGTGTGCCGTGTGGGAGTGTGGCGGCGCTCCCGCCGAGGGTTCGGATCCCACGTGGAGACTGGTTCCCGCTC
>NW_007758573.1:6149-6683 GCF_000696425.1 Galeopterus variegatus | reverse complement strand
AAAAATTAAAACCACTAGAATGGCCAACATTAAAAAGACTGACAGTACCAAGTCAAGTGAAGCCATGATTCGTAGCAACTGCTGGAAATGTAAAATGGTACACCCATTTTGAAAAATGTTTCAACAGTTTCTCATATTTAATAGTATATCTACCATCGTTCCCAGAAATTCAACTCCTGGGTAGTTACCTAAGAGAAATAAAAACATATATCCACATAAAGACTTGTGCAAATGCTTTATTCATAATAACCAAAAACTAGTGAAAATCAAATGTCCATCAGCAGGTGAAGGATTAACAGATTGTGTTAGATCCATACAATGGAAAATGGAATTCCTACTCAGCAACAAAAAGAAATAAACTGCTGACTTATATAACGATACGGGTGATTCTCAGAAACATTATACTGAACAAAAGAGTTCATAGTGTATGATTCAGTTTCTTTGAAATTCTAGGAGGCAAAACTAACCTGTCGTGAAAGAAAGCATATCAGCGTTTGCCTACTCCTAGGGGCCAGGAGAAGTGACTGCAACGGG
>NW_007758573.1:0-719 GCF_000696425.1 Galeopterus variegatus | reverse complement strand
CTCCAACCTTCACCACATGGGCCTTCTCAAAATGACAACTTACTTTACCAAAGCTGGGGAGGGAGAGAGCAGACTAGCAAGATGGAAGTTAAACTTTTTGTGATCTAATCACAAAAGTGACAGCTCCTCAAAGTTGAGTTATCCTATTGGTTGGAAGGAAGTTATTCTGGAAGAAGAGACTGCCTAAGGCCATGAATACCGGAGATAGCAGAGATCATAAGAAACCATCACAGAGGCTACCTACCATGATACGCTACTCTGTTTTCTTGGTGGTATGTGTAAAAACTCTTAACTGACCTTTAATTGGTAACTCACAATTCTGTGCCTCAGATTTCTTGCCCGCAAAATAGGAATAAAAACATTAATTTACTCACTCATGAAATTGTGCAGATTAAATGGAATAAAACACACTTAGAATAATGTCTGCACACGGCAAGCACTAGGTCAGCGTTTGTGGTTATTTTCCTCACCATCATCTTGTCATCACATCATAGTGATCACATCATTGTCATCACATCATAGTGATCACATCATTGTCATCACATCTTGTCATCACATCATTATCAACATACTCATTATCTCCACAATTATTCCTGCTGTTATAACGCCCTCAAGAACAAAATTTTTGTAGCTTTATTAACTTCTTCAGAAATATTCATTGAGGGCCGGCCCGGTGGCGCACTGCTACAGTGCGCCGCTTGGGAGCGCGGTGGCACTCC
>NW_007758572.1:6241-6683 GCF_000696425.1 Galeopterus variegatus | reverse complement strand
GCAAATCCACAGCTCGACTTGGATAACTCTGGGATGTTATAGCACCTGCTAATTTGTAGTTACCCTTATGTGGATTTTTATCTATTTCTATTTTATATTTTAATTTCTGTTACTTTACAAATCTCACAAAGTCAATTGTAAAACAAAGTGGGAATAAAAACTCACCTGTCGCTCTCAGAAAATGGAAGAGAACTGTAAAGTACATCTGGGGAAGGAAAGAGAATGAGATCCTGTGCAACTCCCCCTGCGATGTAGACTCCCTTGCCTAGAAAACTTCCCACAGCAGATGCACACAAGGCCCCTGAGGGGACAATGGCCCTTTAACCCTAAGAAGGGTGGGACAGACCCTGTGGAGGAGCACCCACATGACTCTGACAGGTCACCAAGAGCTTAGACACACAATTTTTCATTGGATGTAAACATTTCCTACTAAGTCATAAAT
>NW_007758572.1:0-764 GCF_000696425.1 Galeopterus variegatus | reverse complement strand
TAGCCATGGCCCTGCCAGCAGCTCTCCCTCTGGTGGCCTTGCCAACTCAGAGAGGGCAGCTCAAGCTATTCTTCTTTTCAGGACTCCGCCATGGCATGGACCATGCCAGATGGGCTTATTAGAAGACTGGACACAGCTGAGGAAAAAATCTCTGAGCTTGATGATATCTCAATAGAAACCTATAAAACTGAAAAGAAAAAAGACCAATTAAAAAAAAAAGGACAGGATATCTAAGTACTATTAGGCCTACCAGAGGAGAAGAAAGGTGTGTGGGGGGGGGGAATAGAAAAAAATATTAGAAACAACAATTTCCCCCAGATTAATGTCAGACAGCAAACCACAGATCTAGAAAACTCAAAAATAGTAAATATATATATTACACATAGGCATATCATAGTCAAACTACAGAAAGTCAAAAATAAAGAAAAAAAAATCCTGAAAGAAGCCAAGGGGGGAAAATACCCTACCTAGAGAAGAGAAAAAATTAAAATTACATCAGAAATTTCCTCAGAAACCATGCAAGCAAGAGAATAGAGTGAAAATATTTAAAGTGTTGAGAGAGAGAGAAAAAAATACAACCCACCAATTGAGAATTCTGTACTCTGTGAAATTACTCTTCAAAAGTGAAATGGAAATAAGGACTTTTTCAGACAAAAAAAAATTGAGAGGATTTGTTGCCAATAGATCCATCCTGCAAGAAATGTTAACAGTTCCTTAAAAAGAAGAAAAAATGAGGGCCGGCCCGGTGGCACACTGGATAGTGC
>NW_007758571.1:6258-6683 GCF_000696425.1 Galeopterus variegatus | reverse complement strand
ACAGTGCCATTGTTTAGGAAGTCTTCCCATTGGACTTTGCTTCAAGTTTGCCCATACAGTACGTTTTGCAAGACATGTCAATTTTTTAAGAGGTCTGAACTTTGATTTTTTTTTAATGTACACAATATAGAATTCAATTTATTTATTCAATTATTCAATAAGTCTTGAGTGCCTGCTCTGGGTCAGGCCCTGTACTACGTTCCAAGGACATACCTGTGAATAAGGTAAAGTCTTCGCTATCGTTGAGTTTGCATTGTATGAGGGGCTATAAAATTTAAACAGATAGTATATATCAAATGGTAGAAAGTGAAGATAAGTGTGCTTTTTTTCATTTAAAATGAATGCAGTATTTCTTTTTTTTTCTTTTTTTTTTTTTTCCTTTTTTGTCTTTTTTCGTGACCGGCAACGGATCGCAACTCTCAGTG
>NW_007758571.1:0-701 GCF_000696425.1 Galeopterus variegatus | reverse complement strand
TATTAAAAGTGTTTGATGAAGTCACGTATGCAAAGCGTACCAAGCTCAGAGTACGGTCTCAATAACTGCTAGCTTATCTTGGCCTCTTTATGCACACTTTTAAAGGATGGCGGGAAATCCTTTCAGATCTGAGGTCCCTGGAGAATAGGTGTTTTTGTGATACTTTTGGCTTTGCAGTTTGACAGTTGGCCTGGCTTTTTTGGCAGACACTTCCAGAGCTTTAAAGGTCATGTTGTGGCTTTCCCTTTCCAGCGCAGGGACACCGCACTGCTGTTTTAAACAGGGGGTTTGCCTTTAGTTTACTCACATGAGCTTCTCTGTAAGCATTTCCAGCCCTTTTGGAAGGTGGGTTATTCATTTTGATTCAGAGCTTGTTTCATTTGTTAGTGCATATTCTTGGCCCAAACAGGATAAGACATTAACATACCATGAAACCTATATATCAAAAAGCATGACTCGACTTAATAGTTAATGTGCACTCACATTCACAGTGGGCACAGCAAGGGTCCTGGAATCTGGGGATGAATGGACTGTCCCCTGACGGCCACATCTATGCTCCTGCCTGGCTTATTGAGCTCTCTGGTAGGTGTTCAGAGCTGCAAGGGTGACTCGAAGTCTGATTGATTTATGTGCATTGGGAATTTTGTTAATATGATTCAGGTTAATGGTGGTAACCACTGAAAATGTGTAATGCAACTTAT
>NW_007758570.1:0-6684 GCF_000696425.1 Galeopterus variegatus | reverse complement strand
AGAATAATGTACAACAAAACTCTCTGAGGTTTGAGTTGATTCATTCTGTGTGAAAGATTATATATGCCTTTTGCTACAGGCAGAATGTTTATGTCCCCCCAAAATTCGTATATTGAAACCTAATCTCCAATGTGAGGGTATTTTGGAAGTGGGGACTTTTGGAGGTGATTAGGTTATGAGAGGAGAGCCTTCATGAATGACATTTGTGCCCTTAGAAAAGGGGACCCAGACAGCCCCTTCTGCCACGTGAAGGCACAACAAGAAGGAACTATATACGAACCAGGAAGTTTCCCTAACCTGACACCCACCCAACAGCACCTTGATCTTGAACTTCCCAGGCTCCAGTACTGTGAGAAATAGATACCTTGTTTATAAACTTCCCAGTTTATAGTATTTTGTTGTAGTAGCCCAAACCAAGACAGCTCCACTGGTGTTCACTCATTACTATTTTAAAAAGTGAATTTATTTCTTCTGTATAAATATTACACATATGTACCTCAATTTACTCACTATTATAACAAAATAATACCTCACACATTTATACCACACTACTTGTAAGTTTTCACTTAGTTTAAACAAATTTTCCCTACCTGAAAAATGAAGTTGTTTAACCAGCTCCCCTGTTTGCCACCTACCCCTCTCTGAACCTTTTTCTTTCTGGCTTTGCCAGTTCTTACCACTTCCTTTTCTATATTTATTATTTAGAATGAGATGCTGTGCTTTACTCCAACCCTTGACGTCTACGGATATTCCCAGCATTAACATGCCATGACCGTATCGATGCATTTTATGATCAATGAGAAAGAATTTAAGCTGAAACTTATCTATGCACTATCTCTTAAAAAGGGTGCTACTATTTGATAGAAATGAATAAAGTAAGGAACATTTACTCCAGTTAAAAATAATTTTCCAACATTTAAACTTTTTTAGGCATAAAATATATATTTGATATAAACAGAGACTATATAAAAATGGGGTTTCTATCCTAATTATGAAACTTAATTTTATGTAAAAATTTTCTTAAAAAATAGACTTGAGTATATCACCATTTTTAGCACTTAATTCCTTCATATATAAAATTTGTTCTTTGGGGATGAAAGGTGGGTTTTCATTTTTGAGGAACTGTGGTACTGTGGGAAAAAAGATGAAACATAGATTCAGAACAACCAAGTGCTAATTCTGGTCCCACCTTTTATTAACTGGATGTACTTGCAAAGAGAAACAACATTTTATGCCCAACCGCACTAACAAGGTCATTGTAATTATCAAATATGTATGAAAGTACATTATAAATTATGAAGTCCTAAATCTAATCTATTAACGTTTATTGATGGATTCATGAGCTGCAAAGTGAGCCTTATTTATAGGAGATGTACAATGAATTATTTTTAATTAAATATTTTTAAATTGCAAAGTGATGTATGCTCCTTGCAAGTAGAGAAACAATGCAAGAATATAAAAAGACCAAATTCATAACTTTCAGGCAAACTCTTTTCTTAACTCTCAAAGACAAGTAATATTAAAAGCCCAGTATTTAACTTTCTACAACTTTTTCATGCTCCTATGAATTATATATATATATATATACACATATATATGTATACATATGTGTGTATACATTTATATACATATATATACATATACATACATTATATGTGTGTGTGGATGTATATATATATATATGGGTTAACTTTTGGTTTAACATTTGGCAATTATTCTTGTTTTTAATTATTCTTCCACTTATGCATAGTCTTGTTTTTCTGCATTTCTTTCCCATTTTCCTTTTATTTAAAAGTATATCATGTTTGTATACTTTAAGTGTGATCTTTTCAGAGAAAAGCTGGAAGATCTAACAAATTTTAAAAAATAACTTTATAAGTTTTGTATGAGAGCATTGTAACTTATTCAACTAATTATTAATAGATGTACATTCATGATGTTTCCAAATTTTTGTCACTACAAGATATTCTGAACAAACTTCCTTCTGTACCAAGGCCTTAATCTTTATTGGATAGTTCCATAAAGGTGGATCAAAAATGTATGTTTTAACTGTAGAAGATAATATCAGATCATTTACTGAACTCATATTCACAGTAGCTATGAATGAAGGAGGCCAATTTTTTAAGTTTGGTTAATCTTATATACTGGAAAGAAAAGTTATCATTAATGCATCAGTTTTCTTTAATTTTACTATGAATTATGTGCTTATTGTCATATGCTTGTTTTCTATTAGACTTTCTTCTTGGTCAATTTAGAAAAATCTGTTGTTAATGTTTTAGTTGTTCACTTGTGGAAAGTAATAACTATGACAATATCAATAATCTTTTGTTCAATATTTTTGTATCTTTTAAGGTAATTCCAAGTCTTATAATTATATAGCCTCTGATATAGTGTACAGAAGCTTAATTTCAGCCAAATAAAGTGTTTAGAGCAGTTCTATCTAATACAAATTCCTTCTATGATGGAGGTATTATATATCTGAACAGTCCAATACAGTACCATGAGCCACAAGTGGCTATTGAACACGTGAAAAGGAGATTATATGCCTGAGGAACTAAAATTTAATGACATGTAATTTTAATTAATTTATGGTTAAATTTAAATAGCCACATGTGGCTAGTGGCTCTTTTAATGAAAAAAGGTAGGTCTAAAGTTTTTTCATGTGTTTAGAATTGATGCTCTGAAAAAAAAGTATGGGTTTTTAAGCTTAACAGTTTAAAATATAGCAAAATGGTTATTTTGCATAAATAATGTATATGTGTGACTGAAGAACAACTTAAGATGATTCAACCCAATCAGCCAACTTGATCTATTTTGGCATGTCAAGTTAATTAACTCTCTTGCAATCAGACTGAGCATTTAGATGCTCATAAGTCAAAAATGGTAAGTGATTATTTTCTTCAATTTAATTGGTAAACTATGATAAAATGGCTCCATAATGTTGAATGTCATGCTATTCTATTTTGTTGCTATTATATGTTAAAATATATTCACAAGAAGTGTATTCTTAAATCAGTAGTATGTGTTTTTATGTAATGTCTTATCCTTCTTTCCTGTTTATTCTAAGTCATAACATTATCTTTTATCTAAATTCAGGATCATGTGACTTGTCAATACTGAAATTTAAAAAAAAATAAGTTTCATGGAAGGTAAGTATTCTACTACTCTTCTTGAATTTTGGATTTTCTACAATTAGCATTTTAAATGATTCTCTCTCTCTTTGTATGTCTAGTTTGATATCAGACAGAGTCCCTTCTAGTCATGAGGTGGGTAAAGCAACTATTTAGAAGGAGGCTTATTTTTTTCTATAATTTTTTCTTTGCAGAAGGAAAGTCAAGAAAAGTTCCGGCTGTTTCTGGCACTAATCTGGGTTTATTAGAGCCATCCCAATTTCTAATCCCTTCCAGTGTAGTATGCAAATATTTGTCCCTTGAGTAGTAGAGAGTATAATCCTATTATAATCTCAAATTTATCTGAAACTTCAGAAATCCTTATTAGCCTTGGTAATCACCTGACTTGTTTCTTGGATATTGTTAATATCTCTGGTGGTTTCACATCCTTCCATGTGAGAATATATGATTTTGGCTACAACTGCTTCCAGGTTTCTCCTCTGTCAGAGAAATATCATAGCATAATCTCTTTTATCTCCATTTGAGTTTGAGTTTTTGTAATAAAATATCTGCAGAAATATTTTGTTGAACAATCCTTAAATTAAAAAGTATCTATTTGAGAAGTGAATCCACATTGAAACTTAAATGTTTGCGATATTTGATCTATTCTACTTCATTTATCATCGAACACTCTACAAAATAAGCATTAGAGAATTAATTTTTTAATTCCAGTTTTATATATAGATGGTAGAATTATGTGAACTTTTCAAGTGTGCTCAAATCCATTCATTCTTTTTTTATGGTAAAGTGGGGACTGGAGCATACATAAAGGCCCGACTAAGATTATTCCTGAATGACGTAAAGTGTGAATAAATATGGTTTTGGAGGCATACCCTCCTGGACTTGGCTATCATTTGACCAATTTAGGCTACATTTCTTAGTCTGTAAAAATCCAACTAATCATACTTACTTCTGTGCTGCTGTAAGAATTGAATAATTCACATAGTATGTTATGTGCCAGTTGTAGTAAAACGTCTATCAATATTTCTAGCATTGGTTACCTGCTTACAAATGGTGCTTTCTTTTGTTTTCCCTTCTTGTTACTTTCATTCTGATGAGGTTTTGATGCTACCTATAGTTTATTCACAAAATTCCTTTAAAAATATGGTAGGGTTAAGTAATGTAAAAAAGGCTTTACTGATGAAATTTACCCAAATTGGAATTGCAATGACATATATCATCTACTAACTTCTTGAGCACCCATTTGTTTTTTATATTTAAGACAACTCGGTGGGTTAGTTTATCAAATCAGAAGCCACATATGTTCATGGAACCTGGAACCTACTAACAGGCCCTAGATGCTACTTCCCTTCTCCCTCTTTTATAAAAGACATTGTGAAGAGTAAAATAAAGAAGTTGACAATTATTTTACCTTCAAGAAATAACATAAGCTACTATTTGAACAATAAAAATGTAAAACCAAAATTGGGAATCTTTTAAAGCAGAAAATTACCTTTAGTTAAAGGACAAAAATACAGCAAATTCTGTGGACCTAAAAGCCCTTTCATTGTTTGGGCTCTTAGTTCTCCTTTTCATTGAGTTTTAGAACAAATATCAGTTAAAAAAAAATCTACTCGATTACAAAGAAATTTAAGGCAAACTCCCAAGCATAAGTGAAAATTTTACTTTATCATGAAAGGCAGATTGTATTGGGTTTCCTGACATTCACTCAATTAAAAAAGAAAGAGAGAGAGAACTTTCCTACTGTCAAATATAATTTCCAAAATATAAATCATTTTTACTGAAAACCTCTTAAGTTTTGGTAAGTCTGAGCAAACATGAGGCATAGCTAGTGTACGGTCTGACAATGTCTTTATAAATTTTTCCTACTGTTTTGATTCCCTTTAAATACATCTACATTGACAATGAATTTTCTGAAAATTTCTGTTGAGTTAAAACTCTTGATCTTCAGAGGAGATAAAAGATTAGCATAGCTTTTGGTCATCTGAAGGAGCTACCATTTTTTCTATCTCCTTTCATGAAAAGTTTAAGTAAAATTAAAGCATGTCTAGTCATTGATAAATATAAAACAAAAAGGGAAGCTTTGGTAATAGTTCCATATGTTTGAGTTAGAAATATTTTAAGATCAATATAAATTCCTATTAAACATTTATTAAGAAAGCTTAGATATTCTAAATCAGAAGGATAAGAAAAAGGATGCATTTATTAAAACTGTTTGAATATAACCTTTTTGCTGATAGTGTATTGTGGAAGATTAAGGTTGACTGCTAATGCGTTGACACTCTTTCCATCAGGATTAGGGGTTACTTCTCCTATCCTTAACAAATAGAGCATGGGAGACGGGATACTATTCTGCTTTGGTCTCTTGGGGCCTTAGGGTTAGTTGTAAGAAGTCCAATGGGGCCTTAGGGTTAGTTGTAAGAAGTCCAATGTAAGAAGTCCAATGGGCCTGTTGGAGAGCTCACATGCAGAGACCCTGAGGCTCAGTGGAGAGAGTGATCCCGCCTTCTAGCCATTCGTGCCAAGGAAATAGCAAGTTGCATGAAGTTGTCTTGGACCCTCTATACCTACCCATCCACCAGGTGAATACCATAACATGACCCCTGAAAATGTCAAACGGACCAGAAAAATCACCCATCTGAGCTCTGCTCTCACTACTGACCAACAAAATTATGAAACATACTGACATAATTTTTTTTCTAGACCACTAAGTTATAGGATAGTTTGTGTTATTATAGCATAAGAAAAACACATGGAGGTGAAGGAAAAAAGTCCCTTTCTAGTTGTAGTAACACAGCTGTTTCATTGGTTTTACATGTATTAACAGTTAAAATAGTAATTGCAAAATAATTTATTCAGACTTAGTTGTTCGAGCAGATTAACAGCCAAAAATGGGTAATCTTTACAATAATTATTTGTCTTTACTATTTTCATTTATAAAACTAACCTCTTGTAAGAATCATAAGATGAAACAGGAAAATTGGAAATTTAGGGAGGCAGGATATTATATTTAAAGAAAAGCTTGCTAGGCTGTTGCTGTGTTTTGAATGTTTTTGTCTCATCCAGAATTCATTTGTTAGAAACGTAATACCCAGTGCAACAGTGTTGGATTGTGGGGCCTTTTGGGAGGTGTTCAGGTCATGAGAGCTTTGCTCTCATAAATGAGTTAATGCTACTATAAAATAAGCTTGCAGAAGTGGGGTCTTTTTCTTTTGCTTTTTTGCTATGTGAGGACTGGATGTTAGTCCTTTTTTGCCCTTCCACCTTCCACTATGTGAGTACAAAGCAAGAAGGTCCTCGTCAGAGGCCAACCCCTGATCTTGAGCTTCCCAGCCTCCAGAGGTATAAGAGGGTAAATTTTTGTTCTTTATAAATTACCCAGTTTCAGCTAATTTGTTATGGTAGGACAAAACAGACTAAGAAGCTGTTTAACAAAAAATCTGATGTAAAAAGTTTACTTCACTGCTTATTAGCTTGGAGACTTTGATCAAGTCACTTTCTTTGTGGGTCATATGTCCTCATCTATAAAATGAGTTCATTACATTGCCTATAC
>NW_007758569.1:5940-6684 GCF_000696425.1 Galeopterus variegatus | reverse complement strand
GAAAATAGTGTCTGCAGATATGGCCATAAAACAATTCTTTAAAATGTATACAAAGGTTTATTTAAAATGTAAAAAGAGGGCAGACCCCGTGACGCACTTGGGAGAGTGCGGTTCTGAGAGCACAGCAACGCTCCCGCCATGGGTTCGGATCATATATAGGGATGGCCGGTGCGCTCACTGGCTGAGTTCGGTGCGGCCGGTCACAAAAAAAGGCAAAAAAAAAAAAAAAAAATATATATATATATATATATATATATGTATATATGTATATATACACACACACACACACATATATATATACATAATTATATATATATATACATATATATACATACATATATATGTGTATATATATATATACACACACACATCTGGCTCACAAATTTAGTCTTAGCTAGACATTCTACAGACTAAATGTCTGTTATCAAAGTGCTTCCTTTTCAACCAGATGTGTTGTGATATACTACAACTGTATTGTTAGTTCTACAAAGATACTTTACCACTATAGTGTTGCTTTATTGAAATAGATTCTGTTGCTAGGAAAAACTTGCAGACTTGTTAAAAAATGATTCATTTTAATTGATGATATCTTTATTTCTTCCTTGCTGTCAGCCATATGTTACAACAAAAAGAATTTTGGTTTGAGACAAAAAGATCTGGAACTGAATTTCTATACATCTACGACCATCTGTATGATATGAATCAAGCTTCCATAATGGACATCTCTATTGTTCAAACAACAAT
>NW_007758569.1:0-325 GCF_000696425.1 Galeopterus variegatus | reverse complement strand
AAAAAAAAAAAAAAAAAAAAAAAAATATATATATATATATATATATATATATATATACACATATATACACACACACACACACACATACATATATATACATATATATATATATAAACATCTTACCACTATATTGTTGCTTTTGTTGAAATAGATTCTGTTTCTAGGAAAAACTTCCAGATTTGTTAAAAAATGATTCATTTTAATTGATGATATCTTTATTTCTTCCTTGCTGTAGGCCATATGTTACAACAAAAAGAATTTTGTTTTGAGACAAAAAGATCTGGAACTGAATTTCTATTCATCTACGACCATCTGTATGATATGA
>NW_007758568.1:6107-6684 GCF_000696425.1 Galeopterus variegatus | reverse complement strand
AGAGAGAGAGAGAGAGAGAGAGAGAGAGAGAGAGCTGAACCTACTCAGGGACCTCTTCAAGGTCTCACCTCTTAATACTGCTAAAATGGCAATTAAATTTCAACATGAATTTTGGAGGGGACAAGCATTCAAACTATAGCACCTTCCTGCCTTATCTTTCATTATTATCCTTTTAGAAGATACTTAAATTACCATCTCTGGGTGTTGGGCTTTGTAATCACAGTAATGTACAAGTTGAATTTCTTCAAAACAGCACAATGCAGATGCATTTCTTTTATCCATAACAAGAGCACACTGTTATCTACTTGCCCTAATGATTCAATGAGATGATATCTATAAAGATCTTAGGAAGTATTTGCCCTGTAATTGGTGGCTAAAATTTTATTATTCAATATAAGCAAAGGCATTCAGTGTGTTTTTCTTAACATCTAATAATAAACTATTAAGATGTTCTACAGGCAGAGAAAGAAGCAGTGTGTCTCCCATGGTTCATCAGGCCATTCAGAACTGGAGCATAAATTTGCAACAACCCAACCAAAGGCTGTGTCCAAGGTTAGAGTAAAATAAAGTCATGACA
>NW_007758568.1:0-561 GCF_000696425.1 Galeopterus variegatus | reverse complement strand
GGACTGGGTCTAAGTTTTGAAATGACTTTTCTCTGTGTAGGAATTGATATAGCTAATAGAATTTAACAAAGCTTTCTGCATATATGTTCCTTGAATATTTAAACAAACTTCTTGGTTTACTTCCCCAACATGAGCTGGTGGTGTTTTTTGTACAAATGTTGGAAAACAGAGTAACAGGGAGTTTCACTTACTGTCTGAACTGGAGCTTTTGATGAAATTGAGACTTAGCTTACATGTGTTGATTCAGACATAAAATAGCCACACTGCCTCATTATGTGTCTTTATAAATATGTGTGCATGTTTGTGCAAACATTCACTGCACACACACACACATTCACTCAGAGAAAAGTAACTTGTGCCTCACTTGGTACTTAGCCAACTATGGAAAGGCTACCACCTAACTGAGTCAGCTCCAGTCGCTCCACAAAAGTTGATCAGGTTAAGAGGGAGTTTCTCCCTTTTGGATTTTTCTGTACTTCCATTGAGACATAACTGGTCTTGTTGGGGCCGGCCCGGTGGCGCACTGTGCTAGTGCGCCGCTTGGGAAGCGCGGAGGCGCTC
>NW_007758567.1:6227-6685 GCF_000696425.1 Galeopterus variegatus | reverse complement strand
GATAATCACTTCCATAAATACACAAGAAAGAAAAAGACCCACTAATAGAACAAAAATGCAAATGAGAAACAGAAAGAAACTTTATCTCACCACTTCATAAAAGCAAAGACACCAAAGAAAAACAGTAAAAGGGGAAGAAATGTAAGATATTCAAAATATCTGAGTGAAATTTACTAAAATGTGAAAAGTAGAACAACAATTTTTAGTAACAACCCTAAATGTAAGTGGATTAAATTTCCCACTCAGAAGACACAGACTAGCTAATTGAATTAAAAATCTAGACCTTATTATATGCTGTTTACACAAGACTTACCTCACCTGTGAAGATACATACAAATAGTGAAGGGATGGAAAAAGATTCACCATGCAAATGGAAATCAAAAACAAGCAGGAGTATGTATTATATTGGATAAAATAAATTTTAACTAAAAACTAGAAAAAGAGACAAAGGCAGCCAC
>NW_007758567.1:0-1343 GCF_000696425.1 Galeopterus variegatus | reverse complement strand
TTGGAGGGAAAACACTGCCTGATTTCAAACTATACTACAAAGCTATAGTAAACAAAACAGCATGGTGCTGGAATAAAAATAGACACTCAGACAAATTGAACAGAAAAGACGACCCAGAAATCAACCCACAAACCTACAGTCAACTGATCTTTGACAAAGGCAGCAAGAACATGTATTGGGGAAAAGTTGTCTCTTAAATAAATTGTGCTGGGAAAACTGGACATCCAATGTAGAAGAATGAAACTAGACCTATACCTCTCGCCATATAACAAAATCAACTCAAAATGGATTAAAAAGTTAAATATAAGACATGCAACTACAAAACTCCTAAAAGAAAAGCATGGGAAGCACTTCAGGAAGTAGGACTGGACAAACACTTCATGAATATGACCCCCAAAGCACAGGTAATGAAAGGAAAAGTAAAGAAATGGGACTATATCAAAATGCAGAGCTTCTGTGCAGCAAAATTAACAATTAACAGAAGAAAAAGTCAATCTACAGTGTGGGAGAAAATATTTGCAATCTGTGCATCTCACAAACGTTTAATAGCCAGGAAATACAAGGGACTCAAATAACTTATTATTGAACAAACAAATAACCTGAATAAAAAATGGACAAAGGAACTGAACAGGCATTTTTCAAAGGAACATGTACAAGTGGATAACAGACACATGGAAAAAATGCTCAGCATTGCTCAGCATCAGGGAAATGCAAATCAAAACCAAAACCACATTAAGATACCACCTCACTCCAGTTAGACCAGCTATCATCAAAAAGACAGAGAACATCAAATGCTGGTGAAGATGCGGAGAAAGGGGAATCCTCTTACATTGTTGGTGGGACTGTAATTGTTGCAGCCATTATGGAAAACGGTATGGAGATTCCTTAAACAACTTCAGATAGAACTGCCGTACAATCCAGCAATTCCACTGCTGGTATATAACCAAAGGAATGGAAATCATCATCAGATATGCCCAGTTATTGAAACTTGCATAAACCCTATCCACTACTGCTATAGCACACTATGTCTTATTTGGAGAAAATTCTGTTAAGTGAAATAAGCTAGGCACAGAAAGAGAAATACCACGTTTTTATTCATATGTGGAAGCTAAAATTGTTGATCTCATAGAGGTAGTGAATAGAATGGTGGTTACTAGAGACTGGTAAGGTGAGGGGGTAGGGGGAGAGGGTGGTTAATTGACGCAAAATTGTAGAGACTTAGGAAGACAAATTTTTCTTTATCTTTGATTTTATTCAATTTTAGTTTTATATGTCTACTTGAGGTTTTCTTTGCATTTGTCTTCCTTTATAATGCCTTATAAATCTGAAACTTGAAGATTTGA
>NW_007758566.1:6191-6685 GCF_000696425.1 Galeopterus variegatus | reverse complement strand
AAAAAAAATTTGCTGAAATTATAGCTGTGATTGAGCTGTTATCTATAGATCAATTTGTGGAAAACTGACATTTTTAATAAGGGTCCAGCCTTCCAATAAGCAATCATGGCATATCTCTCCATTTACTAGGTCTTCTTAAATTTCTCTCAGAAATGTTTTGTAGTTTTTATTGCATGAGTCTTGTACTTATTGTGTTAAATTTATTTTTTAAGTATTTTGTTTTAGATGCTGTTGAAAGTTAATGTTATTTCCTTTTGCAATTGTTATTTTATTAAAGTGTTGTCAATTTTTTTACATTAACTTTATATCCTGACCTTGCTAAATTCACTTACTAATTATAGTTAGTTTTTTGTAGATGTCTTAGAATTTTCTCTGTAGATGATTGTGGCAAATTACAGAATTACGGTTTTCCTTATTTTCCATTTGCTGTGCCTTTTTTTTTCTTTTTCTCTTCTTAATCCACTAGCTAAGACCTCCAGTTAATTGTTGAATAG
>NW_007758566.1:0-455 GCF_000696425.1 Galeopterus variegatus | reverse complement strand
TACCATGTAAGGGGCACTCTCACATGAGTTATCTGCCCATCAGGGGCAACTGTCTGCTCATCTGGAGCACATCTGCCCTCAGGGGCATTTTTTCTCTGGTTAATGTGGCACCTGGTGAGCCATTGACCACCAGTCTTGCAGCCAGCATGCTGCATTCTCTAATGTAGCCGCCCAGCTACATCAGCTGCTGGAGCTCTCTCCAGCCACCTCACCTTAGCCAGCACATCCGCTTCATCATTGCCAACTCAGCATGAGGCCTCTGGTCCTCGTCTGCCAAAAGACGAGCACCTTGGCCTCCTACCTATTCGAAACTGAACAGTTCATCCACCTCCTTGAGAGCACTGAATGTACCTTGCTACCTGTTTCTGGATGTTTAGTGAAGAAACGCTGTTCGGGGCACAATTGCTGCCACAAGGCAAACAGAACTGCATTTGGCTGCCAGTCAATTTTCTTTT
>NW_007758565.1:6415-6685 GCF_000696425.1 Galeopterus variegatus | reverse complement strand
AGGCTTTTGAGATATCCTGAGCCAAAAGACCTGGCAAAGCCAGCAATTATACCTGACCCATAAAACTGAGAGATAATAAATGTTTGTTTTAAGCAGTTAAATTTAGAGGTAATTTGTTACAGAGCAATATACAATTAATATAGCTTATAGTAACAGTAACTTTCTTAATTTGTGAATGGTCTTAAACTAGCTTTTGTACTAAAAATTTTGCTAAAAAATGTTTCTTGCTTTAAAAGTGCTATATACTTGTTTGATTAGCTTTTTTTTTTT
>NW_007758565.1:3792-4052 GCF_000696425.1 Galeopterus variegatus | reverse complement strand
CCTTTCCCTGCATCCTCTCCAGTATTTGTTATTCTCAGTCTTTTTAATAATACCCAGTCTATCTGGGGTGAGATGATATCTCAATGTGGTTTTGAATTGCTTTACCCTGATGATTAGTGATGCTGAGCATTTTTTTTACATACCTGTTGGCTGTTTGTATGTCTTCCTTTGAAAAATGTCTATTCATCTCCTTTGACCATTTTTTTAACTGGATTATATGTTTTTTTACTGGATAGTTGTTTGAATTCCTTATATATCCT
>NW_007758565.1:0-2910 GCF_000696425.1 Galeopterus variegatus | reverse complement strand
TCATAAAGTCTTTGCCCAGTCCTACTTCCTGGAGTGTTTCCCCTATGTTTTCCTTTAGTAAATTTATGGCTTGGGGTCTTATATTTAAGTCTTTAATCTATTGTGAGTTGATTTTGGTATATGGTGAGAGGTACAGGTCCAGTTTCATTCTTCTGTATATGGATGTCCAATTTTCCCTGCCCCATTTATTGAAGAGGCAGTCTTTTCCCTAATGTACGTTCTTCTTGACTTTGTCAAAGACCAGTTGGCTGTAAGTATGTGGGTTGATTCCTGGATTTTCTATTCTGTTCCATTGATCTGAGTGTCTGTTTTTATGCCAGTACCACGGTGTTTTGGTTACAATAGCTTTGTAATATCATTTGAATTTGGGAAGTGTCATGCCTCTGGCTTTATTTATTCTGCTCAGAATTGCTTTGGTTACTCATGATCTTTTGTTGTTCCATATGAATATTAGGATTGCTTTTTCTATTTCTGTGAAGAATGTTGTTGAGCTGAATCTCAGATCCCTCTGCCCCTTCCTGTGCAGGTTGTGAGTCAGGTTATTGAAAAACGACTCTGGCAGCTTTATGCAAGGTAGACATACTTTATTCTTCAGATGTGAGCTTCGCAGACATGCTCTATTCCTCCAAGACAAGCTCACGCTCTACTCTGCTGAGCCTCCATGCTCTGCTGTTCTACTGTCTAGAGCAGCTATCTCTTTTATATCACAATACACAATAGTGGTTACAAGCCAAGCATTACGTAATTATAACAAGCATGCAGAATCAGTAAATGGGCACAATGTGTAGTTACACTACTTTTATAACTTGTTTCTAGTGACTGTGCTGCATCTTGCCCACTTGTAACAGATGTAAGGCAAGAGAGTCTAAGCTTTTTTTTATTTTACACTGGTTTTACTCTCCTTACAAATGTCCTTGGTATTTTGATGGGCACAAAAATCTGAAGAAAATAAGCTACTATGCCTACTGTAATTGTAGGAGTAATAGTGTTTAGCATTGAAGATTTAAGCTTTTATGTAGTCGAGACCATAAGCACTACATACTATCACTAGTAATGCTAGACCTACAGCAGCCTTGCAAGCAGCAAAAGCGAGTAAAATGATTAATCTTATATGGATAATATGCAGCAAAAGTGAGTAAAATGATTAATCTTATAGTGGATAATATAATGTAAATGTTTAAGACTACAAGGGTTCCTAGAATGAATAATGATAATATTACGTCTTCTGAACATAATAGTGAAGATATTAGGGGAGATCAATATATGTATTAATAATCCTATTAAGGATGTTACGTATGCTAAGATAATGTTAACATAAATCAAAGGCATGTTGGTAATTAGCAGGTAATCATTTGCTTTATTTAAACTATTTACCATGTTCAATTCAATCTAGACTCTTTTGGACTCAGCCATAGGCTAAGCCTAAGGCTAAAATAGAAATTAAAATTAGTTGTATAGTGAGTATAACTTTTCAGTAACTTATTGAGATGCTCATGGTAAAGGTAATAGAAGAACACTTTCTAGATCAAATAGTAAAAACATAATGGCTACTAGAAAAAGTTTTATGGAGAATGGTAGGTTGATTCCACTAGGTCAAATCTGCATTCATATGGACTTGATTTTTCTGTGTAAATATTTATTGTGGTAATCAACATGCAATAATTATAAGCAATAACCTTAGCGAAATACTAATAAAGTAAATAGGAGATTAATTACTCTTTTTTGGATTGTACTGAAGCTAATTAGATGTCAGTTATACTAATTAATGCTAAAGTAATAAGATCCTCATCAATAGACAGAAACATACAGAAATAGACTCCATCTATATACAGAGTACAAAATGCCAATATCAGGTCTGCTTCAAACCCAAAATGTGGTTAGATATAAAGTGGTATTTTAATTGACATAAAAAACAAATGATAAGAAAAGCAGAACTGATAATTACATATAGAGCATGGAAACCTGTTGCTATAACAAATAGGTAAATGATGTTTCAAAATACTTTGAAGCTTGTAATAAGGCAAGATAAACACCTAACATAATTGTAATAAATAGGGATTGAAGTATAAGCTTGTGGCTACCTTCTATTAGGTTATAATGGGTTCAGGTAATTGATATTCCTGAGGTTAATAGGACAGATATATTAAGAAATGAGACTTCTAGGAAATTAAGTGGATTAATGCCTGTTAGTGGGCAGCAACCTCCTAGTTCTGGGATTGGGGCTAGGCTTGAATGACAAATGACTCAGAAGCAGCCGGGCGGAGAAAAGTTCTGACGCAATGAAGAGGATTATTCCAAATCCTAAGCCTCTTTGAGCAACTGATGTATGATAGCCTTGGAATGTGCTTTCTTGAATAATATCTCATCGTCATTGATATATTGTTAATGCGTTGGTTAATAAGCCTAAGGATACTGAGATTATCGAGTTGAAATGAAGCATATTACTAAATTGAGTGTTTTAAGTAGGGCTCCTGTGAGTGGTCAGGTGCTAGGATTAACTATATGATATGCACGGGTCTGGTAAGTCATGAAGTATCATGTAGATAAAGGCTTGCTTAGAGGGTGAACACATAAGGCTGAATTAAGGCTACAACAAATTTTTAAAAATGAGTAAAATTAGGATAATAAGTGTAATTAAAACTGTTATAAGACCAATGGATGTTAAAACTAATGTGGTTCCGGGGCCGGCCCGGTGGCGCACTGGATAGTGCACTGCTTGGGAAGCGTGGCGGCTCTCCGGCCCGAGGGTTCGGATCCCACATACAGACCGGTTCCCGCTCACTGGCTGAGCGAGGCGCGGGAGCGACACTGAGGGTTGCGATCCCGTTGCCGGTCCCTGGTCCAGTACAGGGGCAACACTGAGGGTTGTGATCCGTTGCCGGACACAGAAAAAGACAAAAGACAAAAAAA
>NW_007758564.1:6039-6685 GCF_000696425.1 Galeopterus variegatus | reverse complement strand
ATAGCTAGCCAATGCAGAGTTCATCTCAATCATAATTCAGAACAGTGCTATTAATTCTCAAATGACTTCTAAATTCTCATCTGTTAAGAAAATTAAGACCCTGACAGCACTAACTTTCTGTATGGTAGGCTACATGTTATAATGGAAAGAGAATGGAAGTTGACAGGACCAGATAATCTTAGCATCACTACTTACCAGTGAAGTTTTACAGCTGAGATTTTTTNAAGCTGGTTATTAATAGATGGGCAAGCACAAGACAGACAAGGCAGATGTTGCATTAACCAACATTCATGGAACTGGAGAGCAGCTGTGTGGTTTGTGATGGCCATTCTGGCTCATAATTTATGCAAGGACCAAAATAGATACTACAGTACTTGTTTAACAAAATTAAGCAGACAAAACAAAAATCCATTGTAAGATCTGGCTAAAATCAAATTACATTCCCATGACAAAAGAGTAGTCAATCACAATATATGAGAATTAGGGTTTTCCCCAGGCAATAAACCCTAAATTCTCAGAGTCAATCGAAGTGTAAATCACTTAACCATCGTTTTAAATCTAATATATTTTCATTAACATAAAAGCATAGCTAGCCAATGCAGAGTTCATCTCAATCATAATTCAGAACAGTGCTATTAATTCTCAA
>NW_007758564.1:0-335 GCF_000696425.1 Galeopterus variegatus | reverse complement strand
TTTCTAGAAGTTTTATAATATAAGCTTTTACATTTAAGCTTATGATCACTTTTTAAAACAAATTTATTACCATACAGTTTTGAAAGTCAAAAGTCCAAAATGGGTCCCATTGTGCTAAAGTCAAAGTGTTGGCAGGATTGCTTTCTTTAGTAAAAGCTCTAGGGGAGAATCTGTTTTCTTGCCTTTGCCAGCTTCTAGAGGCTACCTACATTCATTGGCTTGTGGCCTCCCTTCAAAGTCAATTAACTGATGAGTCTTTCTCATATTGTATCACTCTGACACTGACGCTTCTCCTAGGGTGTGGTCCTAACAATCTAATCACCTCTTCAAGGCCT
>NW_007758563.1:6268-6685 GCF_000696425.1 Galeopterus variegatus | reverse complement strand
TTACTTTGAACCTCTGTCAGTCACAATGTCAGATAAGAATATGACAGAAGAATGGCTGAAATTGCGGTTGTTCTGAAAGTTTTGTTATATGAGAATTTATTGATAGAGGTGAGAATGAGTGATGTATTAGTCCATTATAACAGAAATACCTGAAAGTGGGTACTTATTTATTTATTTTGCAGCTGGCCAGTACAGGGATCTGAACCCCTAACCTTGATGTTATAAGGCTGCACTCTAACCAACTGAGCTAACCAAACAACCCTAAAACTGGGTAATTTGTAAAGAAACAATATTTATTGTTTACAGTTTAGGAGGCTGGCAAGTCCAAAATCCAGGGAACACATCTCGTGAGGGCCTTCTTTGGTGGTGACTTCAGCAACTCAGAGTGTCACGTGGCCAGATGGCAGATGGATAGAG
>NW_007758563.1:0-767 GCF_000696425.1 Galeopterus variegatus | reverse complement strand
GTTTCATTGATCATATCCACTGTTTTTCTATCCTCTATTTCATTTATTTCACTCTTAGCTTTATTATTTCCATTCTTTTTCCAGCTTTGAGATTAGTTTACTTTTCTTTTCCTCATATCTTAAGGTGGAAGATTAGGTTATTGATTTGAGAACGTTTCAAATGTAGGTGTTTACAGTTAAAAATTTCCTTCTGAACACTACTTTTGCTTCATCACGTAAGTTTTGATCTGTATTTTAGTTTCATTCCTCTCAAAGTATTTTGTAATTTCCCTTGTGGTTTATTGTTTTGCCCATCAGTTATTTAGGAGTGTGTTGTTTAATTTCCATATGTGCGTGAGTTTCTCAATTGCTTTCGGTTACTTCAGCTTGAAGAACTTCCTTTAGTATTTCTTGTAAGGCTGGTCTGCTAGCAACAAATGGTCTCAGTGTTTGTTTACCTGTGATGTCATTATTCTCACGTTATTTATAAAAGATGCACTCCCGGTATCTGTGTGCTGCTGCACATAACGTTGTCCTGCATTTCTATGAGGCTCTGTTCATTTTTCCTCATACTTTTTCTTTCTGTTTTGCAGATTATGTAACATCTATTGATATATCTTTAAAGTCACTATTTTTTTTCTGGATAATTCAAATATACTTCCAAGCCACTGTAGTGAATTTTTTATTTTAGTTATTTTAATTTTTAACTCCAGAATTTTCATTTAGTTTTTTTTAAAAAATAATTTCTATATCTTATGGATATTCTTGATTTGATAAGACGTCAGCAT
>NW_007758562.1:6425-6685 GCF_000696425.1 Galeopterus variegatus | reverse complement strand
TATTTATAGTTTATTGTTATATATATAGGCTAAACGATTCAAGTTTGCCAGATTCCAAAGTCTGTGTGTCCTAATTTATTGTATGGCAATAACATACTTAATTTGTCAAAGTTACTTTTTTGGAAATATGATCATCAATGTGTATTTATGGATTTTTGACTCATTTTAGAGTAATATTTAAGTGAAGGAAGAAAAAACATTCTAGGTATTTTTTTTGAGCATTTTAGGTATTTTAAGAACAAATGGATTTTAGAAAGTTA
>NW_007758562.1:0-897 GCF_000696425.1 Galeopterus variegatus | reverse complement strand
CTTCCTCCCTCCCTCCCTCCCTCCCTCCCTCCCTCCTTTCCTTCCTTCCTTCCTTCCTTCCCTCCCTCCCTCCCACTTATGAATGAGGACATGCGTTATTTCTCTTTCTGTTACTGGCTTATTTTGCTTAACATAATTTTCTCTAAGTTCATCCATGTTGCTACGAATGGCAGTATTTCATTATTTTTTATTGCAGTGTGATTTTCTCTATTTTTGTTTACAATTTCATTGATTTCTGGTCTGTATTATGTCATTCTATCTTCTTATTTTTGCTTATTTTGTTCTTTTTATTCTAGTTTTTGAGATAGAAAACTAAACTATTGAGGCGGTTTCTCCTCTTTTCTAATGTAAGCATTAGGGCTAATCATTTGTTACATTTTAATCCATCTGTAGTTCCATAGTTAAAGTGGTTTATAGTACGCAGTAAATATTTTATCTCTTTTCTATCTAATCTATCATTTGCTGATTTTACCTGAAGTATTTATTTATTTTTACATGATAAAAACAATATGATTATCAATGTATGCAGTTTGAAGTCTACTATTTTACAATATGTTTCTCTCTCTTTTTTTTTGTCCTTTATTCTCTTTTTCAGGTTTTTTGAGGGTTTAAGTAAGTATTTTATTTTGTAATTCCATTTTACCTTCTTTGTATTTTATTAGGTATTACTCTTTGTTTTGTTTGGTTTGGTTTTGTGACTACTGTATCCCTTTGACAGATCCCATCAACACAGCCTTTTGGGGTTTTGTTTTGTTTTGTTTGAGCACTTTCGTACTTTCTGACATTACAAATTGATCCAGTCTCATATTGTATATTTCTTGCTCCAGTACTAGAAACAGCCAGTTCTTTAAGGAGCCCTGGCTTGTTTTATGGGGAATGGCATTAGATACCAAGATA
>NW_007758561.1:6118-6685 GCF_000696425.1 Galeopterus variegatus | reverse complement strand
ATGTCACAGACAGTGACTATTCCTTAATCCAGGTCACAAAGTGAAGAAAAAATGCAATTAACACAATGGGCAAGCCAAATAAATGAGAATTAAATCTTTGTTGTTATAAGCCATTTAAATTTTGGAATAAGCTGTTGTTATAAATCTTAGCCTAAGATGACTTATACAGAAATAAATATTGTGAATTAGTTAATTAACTGGGACAACAACTTCAAAATATATCTTTTTTAAAATAAAATGGCATGCAATAACCAAATATGTTAACATTATTATATAACTATTTGCCACTTCATCTCAAAGATTAAGTAAATCAAGCTCCACATTTAATACTGATGAGGGTTTTGAGGGCTGCTATACACTGGATACAGAAAAAAACAAAATGAGAGAGAACAAGAGAGTGTGGAATATACTATAAAGCATATGTACCTGACAGGGCCTGGGTTTCCAAAGCCTTGCAGTTTCAAATATTGACTTTGTGGAGGACTGGAAATTTTCCTCAGGCTCTAAAGTCTCTGGTGTAAGATAAGAATTGTGGCACAGCAAGGTTGCTGGCTCAAGGACAGACTA
>NW_007758561.1:0-340 GCF_000696425.1 Galeopterus variegatus | reverse complement strand
AGGGTTGCGATCCGTTGCCGGACACGAAAAAAGACAAAAAGGAAAAAAAAAAAAAGAGCTCTATTCTAGTTTCAGTTGCCTAATTCTTATATAGAATAATTTTCTCTGAGAAATTTTAGCTCTTTTTATTGCTTTTTCTAGGTCTTTGCTCAGAAATTACCTTTTTCATGTAGCCAATACTTTTCATCCTAAATAAAATTGTGTCCACTAATACCCTTTATTACATTTTCTTTCTTTTTAACACATCATAATCTGACATATTTTATAATCTACTTATTTAACTATTGTCTGTCTTTTCCAAGAGGCAGAGATTTATATCTGCTGGGTTTTTTTCCCATCA
>NW_007758560.1:5730-6686 GCF_000696425.1 Galeopterus variegatus | reverse complement strand
CATTTCCATTGCTTTTAGTATATTCATGGAGTTCGGCAGCCATCACCAAAAATCTAATTTCTAAATGTTTTCTTTACTGCAAAATGAAATCCCCTGCCCATTAGAAGTCGCTCGGCATCCTGCCTGCCCTGTCAGGCCTGGCAACCACTAACCTACTTTCTGTTTCTGTAGATTTGCTTATTCTGGACATTTCAAATAAATGAAATCATACAGTGGCCTTTTGTATATGGCTTCTCTCACTTTGCATAATTTTTTAAATCTTCATCTTTTTGAACTGCAAAATAATATTCTATTTTCTGGATATACCACATCTTATTTATCCTCTCCTCAGTTAATACACATTCGGGTTGTTTCCATTTTGTGGCTTTTATGACTAATGCTGCTGTGAACATTTATGTGCAAGTTTTTGCATGAACATATTGTTGCTTTGCGTTGCTTCGCCCCCCCCCCCAACGGATGTGTCACCCCACTTCCTCAGGGTGATGGAGATGCAAAGGATTACTGAAAGCCCAACGCTTCTGAAAAGTGAGAAGTCACGAAGTGGATAACTTCCCTGGGAATGCTGAAGCGAGAGCCAACCCTTCCTCAGGAAATTAACACCGAATTGGTGTTCGCTTCCTGCACTTATTTTCCAGACCAGGAAGTTACAGGAAGAGGCATAGGTGGGGTTAAAGTTTAGCAGTATAGGCTGGTAACTTTCAGTGAAACAAGCCAGATGACATTCCAGTAGACAATTAAGTGATCTTATCTACACAAGCTTGATCTTAGCAAACATTCCTTCTCACAGCAACTCTCGGAATCTTTACATAACAATCAGTATCTAGTCTGTCCCTGAGCCAGCAACCTGCTGTGCCACAATTCTTATCTTGCACCAGAGACTTATAGCCTGAGGAATATTTACAGTCCTCCACAAGGTCAATATTTGAAACTGCAAGGCTTTGGAAAACAAGGCCCTG
>NW_007758560.1:3470-4496 GCF_000696425.1 Galeopterus variegatus | reverse complement strand
TCCCAGTTCTGCTCTGTTAATCTATATGTCTAAACTTATGTCAGGACAACACTGTTTGAATTTTATAGCTTTGTAGTTAGTAAGGGAAGTGTGAGTCGTCCAACTTGATGCTTTGGCTATTCTGGGTCACTTGAATTTCCATATGAATTTTAGGATAACCTTGTCAATTTCTTAAAAAAAAACCAGCTGGAATTTTGATAGGGATTGCATTGAATCTGTAGATAATTTGGCGGTGTGGGGTGGGTATTGATATTTTAGCAATATTAACTCATCTGATCCATCAACATGGTAAGGCTTTCAATTTATTTAATCTTAGGGCTTTAAAATATGTAGATTCTGAGGAGTGGGGATCAGGCACTCGTGGGGATGGGGGTCAATGGGTCGGGGAGTGGAGGGCAGTGGGGAGGATGGGGTCAGCTGGTCGTGGGTCAGGGATGTGGCGCTCCCAGCTTCGGCATTGGGCAGCAGGTCTGCCACAGGACCGGAAGTGGATGGTGGGGTCGGTTACAGGGAAGGTGCCAATCTGGTGTGGGGGTCAGCCGGTCAGAAGGGCCAGCGGGTCATGGGGCCAGGCGAGCAAAGTGCAGCCGGCCACTGGGGGTGGGGATGGTAATCAGCGGGTCAGGGTTACGGGCATAAGGTGAAAGCTCGAGGAAGTCAGAGGGGAGGGGTGTCATGAGTGCTGAGTTCCATCCGCAACGTAGGCGACTCTGCACCGACCATCTGACCTTCATAATAGTTTGTAAAGTTTTTTATGAATGTAAGTGCAACTTTTTAAAATCACCTGGATTTCTTAAAGCAACTTATTTGAATATTGTTTAAATGTGATGGTTTCATTAAATGTGCTGTTTGTGATGTAATTAGTTATATTTTTAATATCACAAAACTTTATTTGAATGGCAGCAATCCCCAGTGGCTTCAACATCCATACTAATGACAGTTGTGATGACCTCCTCACTTAGTGACTATCCCTTATTCACTCCAGCGACCTATGCTTTTCTCCTCTACTCATGATCAAGTTCACAC
>NW_007758560.1:0-571 GCF_000696425.1 Galeopterus variegatus | reverse complement strand
TCATCTATGTTGTCACATATTGCAGGATTCCCTTCTTTTTTAAGGCTGAATAATATTCCATTGTATGTGTATATCACATTTTTTATTTCTATTAATCTGTTGATGGAAATTTACATTGAATTCACATCTTTCAAGCACATAACTTGTAAATAGCAGAGAGTAACACTCTTAGCTGGACTCTTCCCTAGGTAGTTTTCAAAGTTTGGCAGGACCATGAGCTCCTTTAGGACAAACATTGTATTTAATTTGATCAATGATAAATTCTACATAGTAGGTGCTCAAAAATATGAATTAAATACTTTAGGGACCTATTACAAGTTTTAGTCTCATCATTTCTCTAAATTAAAACCATGAGTGGGGTTGGATGGTGAGTATGCATGAGTATTTGAACAGTGTTTCTTTTGGAAGAAAAAAAAATCAATGAAAGACAATGGTGACAAATTGTTATTATAATTATACTTAATTATGCACAAACATAAAGCTAGTTATAAAATCTGTATGCTTAATGGCATGTTTTTATACCTATAAAACTAAAAATTTTGCAGATATTACAAATAAAACAGTAACACTA
>NW_007758559.1:6222-6686 GCF_000696425.1 Galeopterus variegatus | reverse complement strand
AGTACTATTTGTGACGTGGGCTTCACAAAAGAGCTTTGTGAGCGTAGGCAGTACTGAGCTCCTGTAATACCTATTTCTTTATATTCTTCAGGATGGGGGCGGGGGAGAGCACGCATGAGAGAGAGGATGGATAAATGTCAGTTGTTGGCCAATGGGCCTATGTGTATAGATACATAAATAAGCCAAAATATGGCTAATGGGCCAGTATTCAACATACGAATAAATATAGAAATAAAATACAGAAAATAGCAATACACACATGGGACACACACGTGCCATTTGCTGAATGCTGTAACTTTTCTTCAGTGAGTCCGTATACAACTGGGGTTATAGGCCAAGGCTCCATCTGTCTTGGTGTTCATCTGTGGTCTTTTGGATGAGGTTGTTTGACTAAAGCAAAAGGGAAGAAGTAGAAAGAGGAGAAAGAAGAGGAGGAGGCGAAGGAAGGAGGAAAGAAGGCCAAT
>NW_007758559.1:2299-2981 GCF_000696425.1 Galeopterus variegatus | reverse complement strand
TGGGATTGTACAGCAGTGACTAAGGAGGCTAATTAACTATTACAATTTCCAGAAAAGAAACCAGAACTCACACATCATGGCATATTGGTGTTTCAGGCAAACTCAGACCTGTGTCTCAACTTATATCATAAAATCATGGTGTTGCCGTGAGACTGTGAACCAGGCATCTAGAGCTAAGAATTGGGGTGTGCTTTTTTTCAGCAAAGAAGTCACATCTCAATTGTCCTTTGACATCAAGATCCACTGAATTCCACATGCACCCAATATGACCCTCCAATGACACTATAATTGGCGATGGTAAGAAACAGCAATCTAGGAGGAATGGTTCTCAAACCTTAGTGTACATCACAATCACTTTGAGGTCTTACTAAAATACAGACTGCAGATCCCACAACGGCCAGAGTTTCTCATTCTGTGGGTCTCGAGAAATCTGAGAATTTGGATTTCTAACCAGTTCCCAAGTGATGCTTATGCTACAGTTTCACACTTTGAGAACTGCTGCTCTAGAGCAGTAATAGCCAAAGAGAGTCCATCAGAAGAGCTCAGGAGAGTAAGTACCCCACCTGGAGCTCCTCTGAATATCCAAGGGGCTTGTCTTTTAACATACGGTAGTCGCCAAGTTGAGCGCATCTCTATGAGAGGTACTCTCCTTCAGTGAGGTGCGTTTTTAGCACACCGACCT
>NW_007758559.1:0-657 GCF_000696425.1 Galeopterus variegatus | reverse complement strand
GAACTGGGAAAAGGCAAGAAAATGGATTCTCCCTTAGAGCCTCCAGAAAGGCCCTGCTGACATTTCATTTCTATGTTCCAATAAAACTTTATTTACAAACACTGCAATTTGAATTTCATATAATTTTTTGCAGGTCATGATATTTTTATTTCGATTTTTTTTAATCATTTAAATTTTTAAAAAGTTATTCTTAGCTCGCTGGTCAAACAAAAACAGGCATCGGGCCAGGTCTGGCCGCTGGGCACTAGCTTGCTGGCCCCTGCTCTACAGCCACCATCATCAAGGGCAGAGGCTCAGGCTCAAAGGGGCACCTGGCACTTGAGGCCCACTGAGGCAATGGAAGGTTGGGTCTCCCATCTCATCTTCCCTCCCACCATACGCCTACTGAGCAGAATGGCATGAACACAACTTTTTAAACTAGCTGTTTCTTTTTCTATATCTCTCCATTTTCTGTGCATAGTTGGATTTGCATAAATTAAATATGCTAATGACATGTGGCTCCACTATACGCCCTACTGAACATTTCACAAACATCTCAAATGCTCTGTGTCTAAAACTAAACTGAATTGAGTTCATTATCTCGACTTTTTCTATTCCCACCCCCACAACAACCCTCAACCAAAAGACAAAACTTCTCCTATATGCCTTACTCTGGTT
>NW_007758558.1:6313-6686 GCF_000696425.1 Galeopterus variegatus | reverse complement strand
AACCACAATGTGATATCACCTCATACCTGTCCAAATGGCTATAATGACCAAAAAAAAAAAAGAAAGAAAGAAAGAAAACATATCAGTGAGGATGTGAAGAAAAGTGAACCCTTGTTCACTGTTGCTGGGAAAGTAAATTGGTATAGTTATTATGGAAAATAGTATGGAGGTTCCTCAAGTAATTAAAAATAGAATTAACATATAATCCAGCAATTTCACTTTTGAGTATATATCCAAAGGAAATTAAATCTGAATCACAAAGACATAGCTGCACTCTTCATGTTCGTTGCAACATTATTCACAATAGCCAAAATATAGAAACAACCTAATTGTTCAAAGATGGAATGTTACAAATCCTTAAAAAGGAAGGAAA
>NW_007758558.1:0-3749 GCF_000696425.1 Galeopterus variegatus | reverse complement strand
ATATTTAGCTTCAGTGAAATACAGAAACACTACCCCTGTATAGCTTCATTCCCTTTCTTTTCGTGCTATTATTGTTATACGTATTTGGTCTATATATGTTATTAACTCAACAATGCATTGTTACAATTATTACTTTACACAGTCATGTCTTTTAAAGAACATGAGAAAAAAGAGTATATTTTTGTTTTTACATTTGTTACATTTACCTCTTACTTATCATTTCTTATTCCTTTCATATCTTCCTTTGAATTAGAGTTAACTTATATGTCATTTCTTAATCTAGTACAACTTTTCTCCCACCCACCCACTCTGTGCTGTTGTCAAATATATTATTACCTATATGTTATAAACCCAACAATCCAATTATATACAGAGGTTTTAGGCAATTACTTTTTAAATAAGTTAAGAAAAGAAAGAGTGAGAAAACTGCATTTATACTGTCTTTTATGATTACTTACATAATTACCTTTGTTAAAATTTTTTATTCGTCATGTGTTTTTATATCACTGTCTAGTTTCATTAGCTTTCAGCCTAAAGAATTATCTTTAGCATTTCTTGTAAGGAAGGTCTGCTAGCAATGACATCGCTCAGATTTTGTTTATCTGGAAATCCTTCATTTTATTTTCATCTGTGAAAGATAGTTTTGATGGGTATAAGATGCTTGGCTGACAGGGTTTATTTTTAATTTTAGCACTTTAAATATGTTGTATTGATGTCTTCTGGCCTCCATTGCTTCTGATGAGAATTCAGTTATTAATCTTATTGGGATTCCCTTCTACATGATGAGTCATGTTTTTTTCTCTCATTTTTTTCAAGATTTTGGGCATGAATATTTTGACAATGATGTGTCTGAGTGTGGACCTCTTTGTGCTTATCATAGTTGTATGGCCCTTTTATCTCTGTGATTTTCCTATTATGCATAAGTTGGTTTGCTTATTGATACTTTACAGTTCTTTGTGGCTCTGTTTATCTTTCTTCATTATTTTTTCTCTCTGTTCTTCAGATTACATAACCTCGATTCACCTGTCATCCAGTTTGCTAATTCTTTCTTTTGCCAACTCAGATCTATTCTTTGCTCCTCATTCCCTAATTCTCCATGTTAAAATAATTACTATGTGTGTATAATTATTGATATTTTCAATTCATGGGACATTGTCATTATACCTACTTTTAATTATTTAGACAGGGTCTATTTTAGTTCTTTGGATATATTTGTAATAGTTGCTTTGAGGCTTTTTTAACTACAACCTCTAGACCATTTTAACAGCAGTTTCCATTGTCTTCTTTTTTCTGTGTATGATCATATCTTTTTTGTTTCTGTGCATGTCATAATTGTTTTGTTGAAAATGGTGCATGTTCGATAATATACCATAGCAACTCATGATGCTGATCCCTGTCACTGCCAGGTTATGTTGTAGTTTTTTGATTGATCATTTATTTATTTGCTTAATGACTTTGTTCAATTGATTCTGTGAAGTCTATTCCCCATTGAGCATGACTGTGTGGCTTTTTAATGTACTTGCTCAGACTTTTTCTTTTTATCTCTTAGCCTGGCTAGCTAGGGGTTGCCCCTGGATCAGCATAGTCATATATTACTCAAAAGTTGTCCTTAAGCTTCCTTAGCCAGTTAGATCTTTAATCTTTATCATTGGATGTGTTTGTGGCTTGGAGGCTGTTATCACAGTTAAAGGAGATTGGTTTTGCCACACATTCAGCCAAGTATGAGTAGCTTGGATTTTTCCTCTCCATTCACTCATGAGAAGGCACAGCTTTGGCCATACGCACTATCTTCCAGACTTCCAGGGATGCATTTGATTTTATTTTTAAGCCTGGTTTCCTAGGAGTTGCCCCTATATTAGAGTAGCTATTAGACCTATTGGTCAGAGGTTGTGCTTAAGCGTCTAGGGCCATTGAGACTTCTGCCCTTTGTTGATTGATCCCTATGAGGTTAAGGAATGCTTTCAAGCATTCTTCTGAGTGCAGCTTAGAGTTTATACACAGGCTTCCCAATCCCAGCATTGGCTGTGATCACAGGAGGGTCCTTTTGACTCACTCCTTCCCTGGTTCTCCATGTTAAAATTCTGATGCTCAGAAGTTTTGCTTATCACTGCTTATGTTATGGAGTTATGAATGTCTTCTTAATTGCTCTTCACTAAGATCTCCATTGTTTTTGACAACACCCTTAGTCATGGAATTTTCCATCTTGTTCTCCAAATAAAGTTAGCTCCCTCATGCGGAGCTCTGCAGAGCTCTTCCTCTTTAAGGACTGCCTCTTCCAGCCTGCTTCTCCCTGTGGGCAGAACATCTGCTTACTTCACAAGACATGGGAACAAGGACAGCAGCGTTCTTTACCTAGAGTGACACTTCTGTTTTATGAGTAGGTGCTAGCAGGGGCCCTACTCTTCTTGTCTTGCCTCTCCTGATATGGAACCTCTGCCTATTTGTGACCTTGAAGCTGCAGTATAAGACATCAGGATACATTATTCTTGGTCTCTTGCACATGGAGTAAAGGTTCAGCCCTATTAGTAAGGGCTAGGTGGAGCATGGAGGCTGTGGCCCTCTCAACTACACTGCCTGGAATAAAACTTTCATGGCTAGGGGTGGGATGAGAAATTCTTGCAGCCTGCTCTCTTTCACCCCCAGCTTGAAATCAAAGCAGGGAGAGAAAAAGCCCACATCTTCTTGGATTCATCTTCCAATATTAGTGCTCCTAGAGTAGTTTTTACAACATGAACCTTGTGATGGCCAGTGGGAGGTGGTGGTGAAGGTTGAGGTGGATCGTTGCTCAAATGCCACAGACTCTTACTATTTTCACCAAATTTAGAAGATTTTCTTGAATAAATGTTTTTCCTTTTGCTCTGTATGCCCTGAAAATTTTGAGACTTTAAATGATTGTTTTCATACTTTTTCTAGTTAAATCGTTTTTTGTCGGAAAGAGCTTCTGTAGCATTCCTCACTCCTGTATTCTACAAGTTCACTGTATTCATAGATTTTTAAAAATGAAGGTAAATTTGGCAATCTAGACAAACATTTTTATTTTTTAATTTTACCTTTTAAACTGACAGACAAAATTGTATGTACTTACCATGTACAACATGATGTTGTGAAGTATATACACATTGTGGAATGACTAAATCCAACTAAGTAACATATGCATTACCTCACATAGTTAGTATTTTTGTACAGAGAACACTTAACATCTATCTACTCTCAGCATTTTTCAAGAATACAATATATTGTTATTAACTAAAGTCATCATGCTGTACAATCTATTGTGAAACATTTTCACTTAAAAATGAAGGAATTTGCCTCAGAGTGACTTGTGCAGGGATACAAGTTAACTCAAGACAAAAGCAGTACTGACATCTCAATTTGAGTGTGGCTTGTGCAAAATATTCCCTACCTCCCAGTTCCAAGTGAGTTAAATCTTTTCCCTGCAGCCTATTTGATTCTCAGAATTTCCCCTATTTGACCAGTGGTTGCATGCTCAAGCTGGCTCCTGTGCCTTTTGATACATCCCCATCATTCCTTGAACATCTCTTTGCTTTCTAGCACAAAAAAAAATATATTTTAAGTTCGTGTTTTACTTTCCACGCCTCAGTCCTGGAATCAGGCATTTCTCCAAGGAGTACTCGTTCCTTTTTGAAGCAGTTTTAAGAATATGAAATATAATCTCTAAATGCTGAGTACTCTAATAGAATTCCCTTTCCATTCTTTTTTAATTAAAATGTTTTTGTAAAGTAAGTTCC
>NW_007758557.1:5981-6686 GCF_000696425.1 Galeopterus variegatus | reverse complement strand
ACACAAAATCAACACACAAAAATCAACAGCCTTCCTATAAGCCAATAATGAAATAGCAGAAAAAGAAATCAAGAAATTAATTGCATTCAATATAGCTACCAAAAAATTGAAATACCTAGGAATAAAATTAACCAAGGAGGTGAAAGACCTCTACAATGAAGACTATAAAACATTTGTGAAAAAAATAGAAGAGAACACAAATAAATGGAAAGATATCCCATGTTCATAGGTCAGAAAAATTAACATCATCAAAATGTCCATATTACTCAAAGCAATCTACACATTCAATACAATCCCTATCAAAATACAAATGACGTTCTTCACAAAATAGAAAAAAATGATCTTAAAATCTGTATGGAACAACAAAAGCCCCCATATTGTTAAAGCAATCTTGAACAAAAAGAACAAAGTTGGAGGCATCACACTACCTGACTTCAGAACATACTATAAAAGTATAGTAACTAAAAAAAGTGGTACTGGCATAAAAATAAAGAAATAGACCAATGGACTAGAATAGAGAGCCCTGAAATAAAGACATGCATTTGCAGCCAACTGATTTTTGACAAAGGTGCCAAAAAAATACAATGGGGAAAGGACAGCTTCTTCAATGAATGGTTTTGGGAACAGTGGATATTCACACACAAAAGACTGAAACTAGACCCCTATCTCTCACCATACACAAAAATCAACTCAAAATGGATCAAA
>NW_007758557.1:0-1449 GCF_000696425.1 Galeopterus variegatus | reverse complement strand
CCTTATATGAAAATCCAGCTGGTTCTGTATGTTATACCAACTACAAGGTGGGAACAGTATTAAAGACTTAAAAGTGAAAGACAACATAAGCTAAGAGATGAAAATACAGAATAACATCTTTGTAATATAGAGGGAGGGAATTCTCTCTTAAACAGCATTAAGCACTCACAAACCATTAAGATCAAAGAAATTACTGAAACTCATTGTATAAAAATTTTAAATATCTGTTCAACCAGGAGACAAATATGTGGCCATCTGACAGATAACAGACTGGGAGAAGATAATTGAAATGTAAAAATTTGACAAAGATTAATATTTAGAATGTATGAGATTTCTAAAAATATAAACAAATGCAGGAAACCAAAACAAATACATTTCAGCAAGACAGGAAATAGGCTAATAATAAAAGGGAAACCCCAAAAGCTAATCAGTTCAGGAAGAGATGTCCAAATTCATTAGCAGTTATACAATTTCAAAGAAAAACGACAGTAAATTATCACTCTCTACACTGATCAGATTGATAAAAGCAAGAAAACTAATTACAAGTTTTGGGGAAAATGAGAGCATGTCGTCTTTGTTAAGAACAAAAATTTAAGCATCACTTTTGAAAATCAACCAAGTAACCTGTAACTATATAACCTAGGACTCAAAAGTCCCAGTCCTGAGTATATTCCCTGCAGAGAAATTCACAGGTCCATAAGGTGACATTTATGGGACTCTTCTTGGCCTCAATATTTGTGGTATCTCAAGTTGGAGGCAAACTTGTGTGTTCATCCCTAAGAAAATAGGCAAATAAAATATAACGTTTACATGATACAAAACACCATGAAACAATTAAAAGCAATAAATTGAATCTATATATAACAACCCTGATAGTCTTAAAGGCTTAGGGTGGTGCTTTTTAAGACCAGATAGAGGAATATCTATACCACCAAAGTACCTATAAAATTTTAAAATACAAACATATGAAACAGTACTACATTATTCAACAAAGTATTGAATAACCTTTATGGGTCATAGACTCTTCTAGATTCTGGTGTGTATCAGGAGCAAAAGAAGGCACATATCCTTGTCACAGCAGAGCATACATTTCAGGGTATGGAGACTGACAATTAACTAATTTAGATAATGACAGAAAGTAAAAGGACCGTGGGGAACATTAAAGCAGGAAAGGGCTGAGCAAGCAAGGGCGGTTAAAAGCAGCAGCCAGTAAGACAGGAGAGAATCAGGAGACTGAGAAGAGAGCTTTTCAAGAAAGAAGATGTGGTCAGCTGTGCTAGTGCTGCTGAGTTTGACCAGGGAAAGGACCAAACGTGGCTTATGCAACATGACGTCATACGTAACCATGTCAAGAGCAGATTTACTGCAGCTGTCGGGACTGATGTCCCGGAGGCCTGAACTGTGAAGAGACAGAGGTTAACGCAGTGGATGGATCAAACACGTGCAGCT
>NW_007758556.1:5703-6686 GCF_000696425.1 Galeopterus variegatus | reverse complement strand
GGAAATTTATAAGAAAGCATTAACTCATTATGTAGCTTCTGGTCAGAGAGAAATTTTTTACGTTGTTTTCAATACTTTATGTGGTTAAGATAGTGTGCATCCTTATTTAATTTTTTTATTTTTTAATTTATCTTTTATTTTATCATTGCACAATGTAAACATTTTTTGTGGCCCTTTGCCAAATAAGAGAAATGGGTAAAGGGTGTATGGTAGAATTTTCTGTGTGACTTCATGGGAAGAAATTGTTGGAGAAAACATTCATTGGGTCTCTTCGATATAGCAATTATGTAAAAGAGAAGAGAAAGAAATAGTTATTGAGGAAGGAAGGAAGTAAATCAGTTAAGATGAGAAGTGATAGTCTGCTCTTAGCATCTTACACTGTTGTGTTCTCTCTGCTGTTTGCATTCAAACAATATTGTCAGGTTTCAATGTCTCTCACAATAATGTCACTTTAAAATCATGCGGCTTACTAATTGACTTTGTCTCTCTTTGCATCTTATAAGATGAAACACATATAGCAAAAAAAAAAAAAAAAAATCTCTTAAAAAATCTCAGATTGGGTTAGCTTCCATGAAGTTGACAGAAAGCAATAGTACATTATTATGACCTAGACAGATATTTATTTAATTGAAATGACTAATTCATTCTTCTCACGTATGCTACTAGAAGTGATCTGTTGCAATGAGCAACAAAATTTATTTTGTTGCTATTTTAAAATGCACATGGTTTAGATCTAGAATTGTTTCAAAGTATAAGCTTTCTATTAGATAGGATCGTCATCTTCCCAATGACAAACCTTAATATTTAGGAGAAGACACGCATGAATGGTAATTACCAAGGGCCAAACATTTTTCTAAGGTAAGCATAATTATTACCCTGTTTAATCATCAAAGTAACCCTTCTAAAACTGTTATATTGAAGAAAAAGGGGAGTCTTATCATTACCCAAAATGGGAAGTAGCTCGATATAGGTCTTTTTTTTTT
>NW_007758556.1:3817-4464 GCF_000696425.1 Galeopterus variegatus | reverse complement strand
GTACTTAATCTATATATATCCTGTTGCTTACAACACAATATACCTGGAACTGGATAATTTATAAGAAAATACAGCAATTTATTGCTTACAGCTTCAGAGGCTGGGAAGTCCAAAGTCCAGGGAACAAATTTAATGTGTTGACTCTGCAGCAATGGTGGAACAGAGAAAGAAACTCTTTATGAGCTCTTCTTCTAAAGCCCACAGAACCACACCCTTGACCACCATTTTTAATCCATTCACTACAGCGTGGTCCCACAATATAATCACCTCTTTGAGGCCCCTCCTGTCAATTACCATAATAGGATATCCTACCCTCTTAACACTGTCATGGAGGGGACCAAGCCTCCAACACATTAAACTTTTGTGGGGGGGACACAATTCAATACATAATATACCCCTTAAATTAAATCATACATGTTAGTATAGATTAACTGCCATAAAAGTGTTTAAGAAACCAGCACATAAGAAAGTAATAGCAGTGTTTGCACAAATATAATAGGACAAATTTGCTAGCATGTAATGAGGTGTCCTGTACTTTTTATGGTTGCACATCAAAATAAACCAATTTAAAAATTTTACACTTGTCATGAGAACATTATTTGACTTCCCCTTAAGGTATGAGTCACCTTCTGATCCAGTTATCAATT
>NW_007758556.1:0-288 GCF_000696425.1 Galeopterus variegatus | reverse complement strand
GTTCTCCCTCCTGCCTCCTCCTCCCTTGTTTCTTCTAGCCCCACCTTGCCGCTATCTTGTTTCCTGCTGACTCCCATTTCACCTGCACTGGCGCCTTCCTTTAGCCCCCCTGTAACTCGTTCCCGAGGACTCCTCTCCTCCTCCACCGTGGCTCCTCTCTGTGAGGTGGCTGGAGCTGAGGGGGTTATTAGGGTACAAATTCCCTTTTCATTAGCCGATCTCGCCCGGCTGGAAAAGAGATTAGGGTCCTTCACCACCGACCCCTCTACTTACATTAAAAAATTCCAA
>NW_007758555.1:6068-6686 GCF_000696425.1 Galeopterus variegatus | reverse complement strand
GGCAGACATTGAATCCTGACCATGCAATTTTTCACATGGGGAGACTTCCCATGAGTGTGAGAGATGTCAGAGCTCTCTGAGCTGTGCAGCAATGCTGGCCCTGTCCACGGACATTACCGTCAGTGCTGGTGGCTGAAGCATCCTAGCCCTTCCCTGCTGGCAGCTCTCTAGAGTTTGCAGGTCACCCCAGTGTTATCATGCAGACCTCTGTTATCCCCTCCAGACCCCAGAGACGATCATGAGTAGCCTGAACCCATTGACTACAAGACCTACAGGGCTCAGGTGGAAGCCACGTTTTGTACTGTTAATAGGGAGTAGCATGGGCTATAGCAAACTAGAGAGAGGGTGCCTGTCCTGAAGGTGCACCTACATATGTTCCTGTAAACATGGCTCTGCAGGACGAGGGTTTTGCAGAGATTCTAAGGACCTAGACAGGTGTCCCTCCTATGCTCAATGTTACTGTCAGAGCAAACAATCTAAAGCTCTTGTGGACTGTTCACCTCAAGGCAAGGCTGCCTGGGCAGCAAAATGGGGTCAGAGGGGCAGCAGGTCGCATGCTCAGCGATGTGGCATTTGTGACACAGAATTCCCAGTGACCCAGGTGGAAATGGGCTAATT
>NW_007758555.1:0-441 GCF_000696425.1 Galeopterus variegatus | reverse complement strand
CAGCTGAATGGATAAAGACAATACTATTCACCCTTTAAAGAAGAAAGAAATCCTTTCTTTTAAGACAATGTGGGTGAACCTTGAGGACATGGTAAGTGAAAGAAATCAGGCACAGGAAGAGAAGCACTGCATGATCTTACATGTGTAAGTGGAGTCTAAAAAAAGTCAAACTCATAGAAGCAGAGAGTAAAATGGTGGTTTCCAGAGGCTAGGGCGTGGGGGTGGGGAAGGAATGGGAGAAGTTGGTGAAAGGATACAAAGCTTCAGTTAGAGGAATAAGTTCTGCAGAGCTATTGCACAGCATGGTGACTATAGTTAGTAATAACGTATACTGGAAAATTCCTAAGAGATTACATCTCAAATATTCTCACCCCCCAAAAAAAGTATGTGAAGTGATGAATATGTAATTAGCTTGATTTAATAATTTTGCAATGTATACAT
>NW_007758554.1:5991-6687 GCF_000696425.1 Galeopterus variegatus | reverse complement strand
TTAATTTATCTTTTATAAAAAGTAGATGTCAGAGAGCTTTTTAGAAAACATAAATATAATATTAATTTTGGCATTTACAATGTAGGTTTGCTTCAGTTTTTCCTATCAGATCTTAAATTAATAAGATTTCAGACTTTGCGTACAGTATAACAGTATGTCAAGAGGCTGATAATTTGCAGTTTATGTGCTTGTAGCCTTTATCTATTAGAAAAGAGAAAGCAACATTTAGAAAGAAAATTAGTAACTTTTTGCTTCTAGGAAAGAGAAAAAAATCTGTTTTGAAATCTCAAAGACATTTTGTGGAAGCATAAAAGTCATCATAATCACCACCATATTTAAAAAGCTTTTGAAAATATGTAATGAATTCTTGGCAGCCTTTTAGATAAGTGGTGTTTATGTAAGTTATTGAAATTATTAGACAAATATGTTTTTGCCAAGCTAACTTTGGTTTTCAACCTCCAATGAAATCAGAAAAGTCCCCTTACTATAAAAATTAATAAAGAGTGCTTATAGTTGCCTTCTACTTAGTTTTGGAGTTACAAAAGTAAATCGTAAAACAGGAGTTATTAAATTTAATTTAAACACAAATCAGTAAATGTGGTGCATATACACAAGATCTTTTAGATACAGATATGCCAAACATATCTGTAAATATGTTGATAGGAGTAAAATATACAATAAAACTAATGAATGTAT
>NW_007758554.1:0-340 GCF_000696425.1 Galeopterus variegatus | reverse complement strand
ATGAGAATTAAACAATCCCTAACACTGAATGATTTGCACCTAGGCAGTATTCAGTAAACATTGGTTGGATAAATCCTCGACTTCCTTCAAGCATAAGTGATGCCTATGATTTAAATTACAAACCAAGTGTTTTTTCTTGTTTTCCTCTAAAAAGCTGAGTTTCCAGAATAAAAGGATCCTTAGCCATTGTAGAATTTCAATTGAACTTCAAGGTGTCTCTAGTAAGAGCCCTGTCTATACATACCACCACTATGCTATCTGAGTGAAGACAATGTAGTAGTTAAAAACATAGACTCTGGAGGGAGATTACCTGGGTTTCAAATAATAAACCTTTCTGTGC
>NW_007758553.1:5798-6687 GCF_000696425.1 Galeopterus variegatus | reverse complement strand
TATCTTAGCAAGTCACATGGAGCACACTAGACATTCAGGAAATAAATGTGAAATGAATGCATCAATGAATAGCCTATGTTTTCTTATAGCATTTAGAAAAGAACTAAGACATTTGGTTTGATTTAATGTATCTAAAACATATACTTACTTATTAAAAATCATGGAGGTGTAAGCTTTCCCCTCCACAATCTAGCATTGTACACTTCTGACTGAATGTGCTGTAAATCTCTTTTCTTTCTGGAAAAGCTGTACAGCCCTTCCACCAGTGTATCACTGTTGGCAAGATCCAATGTTTGTCCTTGATGCCCACACTGGGTTTTAATTTGAAGAAGACAGGCTATAGAATTATCATTTTTCAGCAAAATCCATTTTCTATAAAAGTAGATAGATAAGTGAGCATTTTGTTCCTCACGAATAGACTTATAAGGAGTTCTTGGGAGAAACCTATATTATTCTTCTCATTAAATTTCTCAGGCTATTTGGGATGCTTGTGGAGGTTTCAGGCTGCAGGACATTTTCTGTTACATTTTGTTTTTCAATTCAGTTCTAGACAGAACAAAAGTTGATCGAATGCACACACTGTGTAATATATTATGCTAGGTTCACGTTGGGACAGAAAAACAAATAAGACATGCTCACTGTTGACAAGGGTCTCACCATCTCAGTAGAAGCAGGGAAGATTCAGGGAGATACTTAGAGCCACATGGCAAGGCAAGTAAGTGATAAGAGATCTCATGGTGTAAACTGCGGTGGGAGAACAGTAGAAAATAATTACTTTGTAGATTGAAGGCAGCAAAATTAGGTCACAGTCTTTAAAATGAGCAAACTGCTTGCAGACAGAGATGAGGAAGACTTTACAAGTGCAGAGCAGACTTAGCAAGGCCACAGA
>NW_007758553.1:0-273 GCF_000696425.1 Galeopterus variegatus | reverse complement strand
TTAAACTTTACCCATGAACTGGAATGAACCTAGAAGGAATGAGGTACATGGGTTGGTCCTTTAGTAGACACTGCTGTCAGGATGTGAGCAGTATGATAGTCAAAGAGATGTGTCAGGTCCTGTTCCTGCCTAGGGCTTGTGCCACTACACCATGCAAAATGTTTTGCAAGGCCTTGGTATCCATGGTAACAAACCCCCCCACACACACACATAAGCACACCAACATCTGAGATTCTTATTTTAAGCAATAGCTATTTTCTCCGTTTTTATTCA
>NW_007758552.1:5572-6687 GCF_000696425.1 Galeopterus variegatus | reverse complement strand
ATATTTCAGCACATTTATACAATCTGTGATGATCAAATCAGGATATTTAGCAAATTCATCATCACAAAAAAATGAACATTTCATTGTGATGAGAATTTTTGAGCTCCTCTCTTCTAGCCATTTGAGAACGTACGATAAATTATTAATTATAGATGTCTAGCCGTACTATACACCACTAGAACTTATCTTTTCTATCTAGCTGTCATTTTGTGTCTATTAATCAACCTCTTCCTATACCCCCAGCATCTGCCCTTCCCATCTTCTAGTAACCACAATTCTATTCTCAACTTCTCGAAGTTCAACTTATGTTTTTAGCTCCCACATATATGTGAGAAGATGTGATATTTATCTTTCTGTGACTGACTTACTTCACTTTACATAATGTCTTCCAGGCTTATCTATGTTGCTGCAAATGACTGGATTTCATTCTTTTTTGTGGCTTAGTATTCCATTATGTATGTATACCACATTTTCTTTATCCATTCATCTGTCCACTGACATGTAGTTGATTCCATATCTTGGCTATTATGAATAATGATACAATAAACATGAGCATGCAGACATCTCTTGGGCATGAAGATATCTCTTTGGCATGCCAATTTCCTTTCTTTTGGATAAATATCCAGCAATGGGATGCTGGATCATTTGAAATTTCTATTTTTAGTTTTTTGAGGAACCTCCATACATTTTTCCATAATGGCTGTTCTAATTTACATTCCCACCGACAGTGTATAAAAGCTTCCCTTTCTCAACATCCTCACCAGAATGTTATTTTTTGTCTCTTTGATTTCCTTCTCGATTTCTTCCTTAACACATCGGTCATTCAGGAGCATGTTATTTAATTTCCATGTCTTTCTACAGTTTACAAAGATTTGCTTGTTGTTGATATCTAGGTTTATTATGTTGTGGTAAAAAGATACATGATATCATTTCATTTTTTAAAAATTTGTTGAATCTTGATTTGTGGACTATCATCTGATCTATCCTGGAGAATGACCAATGTGCTGATGAGAAGAATTTGTATTCCACACTTAGATGAATTGTTTTGTAAATGTCTGTCAAGTCCATTTGGTCTATAGTATAGCTTAAATTCAATGTTTCTTTATTGACGTTTT
>NW_007758552.1:0-3792 GCF_000696425.1 Galeopterus variegatus | reverse complement strand
TCTTGCATCTTGTTGAGTTTCCTTAAAAATATTGTTTGGAATTCCTTTTCAGGCATTTTGTAGAGTCTTTTTGTTGGAGTCAGGTACTAAAGAATTATTTTATTACTTTGGGGGTGTCGTGTTTCCTTTTGGGGGGGGTTGTTTATTTGTTTTGTTTTGTTTAATGTTTCTCATATTCCTACATTAATGTCTGGGCATCTGGTGAAACAGTTACTTCTTCTAATTTTCTGGAGTAGCTTTTGAAGAAAGAGACTTTTTTCTGTAGATGTGTTCTTTAGTATCAGTTGGGCAGGGTATTTTAGGTTTGGTTCCAGGTGAGCAGTAGTATAGTCTCCATGTGATTTCTTTGACTATATTCAATGTCAGAGTGGTCTATGAGTGCCTTAGTAGCCTAGGCTCTGGTGTGCTCAGCAGTTCCTTGCTGAAGTGGATGACACTGGACTGGTTGCTGGGTTTGTGGATGAGGTCTCAGGCTCTTGGGAGAAGCATTGGGGTGCTCTGCAGCGGCTCAATTAGTGTGGGCAACCCTGGACAGCCTTTATGATGCCCTGGCCAGGATCCTGTGTCCCCAACAGAGGCACTGAGATGCCCTGAAGCTTCTCAACTTAAGTGCACAGCATTGGGCAGGATTGTTGGGGCCATGGCCAGAACCTTGGATTTTGAGGGAGATGATGAGGCTCTCAGCAGCTCCTCAGTTGAAGTGGGTGATTCTGGGTGGGATCATTCAGGCTATGGGCTGGGCACTCCCCAAAAGAGTGCACTCTCCAAAGAGGTCCTGATGTGCTTTACAGATCCTCAGCTGGAGTTGGTGATCTCAGGTGGGGTTGCTGGGCCACCACCAGGATCTTGCACTCTTGAGAGACACAAGTGCTCTGCAGATCCTCATCTGAAGTGCCTGACACTGGGCAAGGTCGTTGGGGCGATGGATATGACTCTGTGCCCCCAAGAAAGACACAGGCACTCTATAGCTCCTCAGCTGGAGTGGGACTCTCTGGATAAGGCCACTGGGGGTGTGGGAAGACCCCTGTGTCCCCAAGAGAGATGCTGGGTTACTCTGTCGGTTGCCAAGTGGGACAAGCAACACTCAGCAGGATCAATAGAACTATAGATGGGAATCTTTGCTTTAGAGGAAAGCATACATTTGCTCTACAGTTTCCCAGCTGGAGTGAGTGGCTCTGGGAAGATGTGCTGGAGTCACAGCAGGACTCTCTGCCCCTGGAGGAGGTGCTTGTGCACTCCACTGAGGAGATCATGACCGTGGGTGGTGGCAGAATGCCCCAATTGGTCAGTTCTCTGGCTCCAGAAAGTGAGTACTGGAATCCTATCTCTTGGGGGTGGACTCCACACTTCACCGAACCACCTGTTCCCAGAAGTGCAGGTCACTGCATGAGCTTGGGTGCCAGAGTCATAGTGTAATGAGTGGGTCTTAGGGATGTGGAGATACCAGGGCTATTGGGCCCCAGAGCAAAATGCACTCAGGTGGTGACTCCAATCCCAAAATGGCAAGCTCAGTGTGGATTCCTTCTCTGGATTAATGCAGTCATGCAGGATCCCAGCAGCTCTTCACACTGGGTTCATGGCCTGCAGTGGTCACATGTCTCCCTTATAGCTTGGACTGCATCATCTGTAGTGTAAGCAGGGATCAGTGCAAGCAGGGATCCCTTGCCTACCTTTTTCTGTAGTCTCCAGACTTCAAGCCAGTCTTGGTCAGGAGCTTCACTTGTCTTTTGTGCTGCCATCATCAGTTTCTAAACCTCACCCTTTTGTTAAATTCTGGTGTTTTCTCCCAGGAACTCCATTCAACATGTGACTATCTATTTGTTGTTTTGGACTTTTTTTGTGCCAGAGGTGAGAGCTGGGTGCCTCTAGTCAGCTACCTTGAACCCTCCTTCTGTGTGCTGTTTTAAGTCGCTACACTTATAGTAACTTGTTTTTCAGCAATAGATAAATACTACAAAAAATGTTCCTTCTCAAATCAGATCATTGCTACTAGAAAACCATCTCAGGGAAAACTAATTTTGACCAAACCACTATTATCTTAGAAAATAATAAACCTATATTGGAGAAAAGAACTCCAAAATGGGTTTTCCCAATTTTTCCCATAGCTTATCCATACCTCCAGTCCCTGGACCCTCTCAATTGGGAGATTAATAGAATTTTCTAGAATTTCTTCCACTTGCATTCGACAAAAACATACCACTCTTATAAAGTGTCTTTAAAACATCTAGTTCCCTAGAAGTAGAGACTGAGAAGAGGATTGAAGGAGATCTCAGGGAAAGAGTTATCAGGAAGCTAAGCAAGATACAGTCTTTCAGCTGAAGAATAACTTTCATCCTGATCCTTTTGAAATCTTCTGGAGCAAAAACTGTATCTCAGAATTGATTTCTTCTTTAGGCAATTGGGTCAGGCTTTTGTCTCTTGTGTCAATCAGTCATTGGTCACTGCTATCCTAGAAGGGGTCTAGGACAAGGAGAGGATTTGGATGAAGAGAGAAGCTGTGAGCCTTAGCAGCCAACACCGACAGCAACTGGAGGAAGTTTGCACCTACTCAGTCAAGGGTTTCTGGGCAAGGCACCAATGGCATCCACTAAAAAAGGTAAGTTTTGCTCTGCTTCCTGGTTTCATCTTTTAAAATGTTCTAAACTAGGTTTTATCTGACAAATAGTCTCAAAATCTTTGTATTTGGCAATAGCTCTAGCTTCAGTGCTGTTTGTTTGGGGTCAGTTTATTCAGTTAGAGTTTACAAATATGCTTTTACCCCACCATTTTTTCCCAAAAGTCTCCAGGTTTATGAAGTTGCAGTTACTATTTATATAATCTACATTGGTACTACAGTACAGTAAGTTAACTTATTTCTAAGGCAAAACCTGTAATTTACATTTAGGACCTATCATCCATCTCTTACCCCACCTTTGTAGACTGAATGTCCCTCAACTTCACTGAGGCTTAATCCCCACTGTAACTGTTGAGGGTGGGAAATCCTATTATGGTAATTGAAAGGTCAGTCTCTGAAGAGGTGATTAGATTCTGGGACCATGCCATAGTGAATGGATTAAAATAATTGTGGTCAGGGGTGTGCTTTTGAGGGCTTTAAAAGGAAAGCACACAAAGAGTTTTTCTTTCTCCTCTTCTACCATCTTTCAATACGAGACCTCTGCGTCACTGTCACCACCACCAAGGCCTCCACCAAATGTGTTCCCTGGACTTCGGACTTCCCTGCCTCAGAAACTGTAAGCAACAAATCTCACTTTCTTTATAAATTACCCAGTTTTGGGTATTTATGTTATAAGCAACAGAAGTGGACTAATACACTGTTCCACCCTCAATATGTTTTCTGTCAAACAGACCTCATGAGTTAGGGGTCTAAGCTTCTGCTTCAGGATGGAAAGTAATACTGTCTAACACAAGTTGTGGGGTGCTGGCTGCATTCCTAATTTAGGCATGGACAGAGTGTCTGAAAAAGAAGCTCTACATCTCAGGTTATCTTCTCACAGTGCCACCGGGGTAGCTGGCCTGGTTTCTACTGTCACAGCAGTATCATCCTGAGTTACTCAGCCAGAGAAAAATCGCTTTCTAATGGAACCCTAAGACCTCCGTTCAATTTTCCCTTCAGGCCTGAAGAGTGCAATCCCAAGAATTCATGCTAAGCAAGGTCTCTTCAAAAATTATGGTGTGTGCTTATCTGAGAGTCGGAAATTTTCAATTATATACTTCCAAGGATACATTTTAGGGCAAAACAGAACACAAAATTGTCTTTGCTCACTTGTTAAACACTAACCATTTTGTTCCTAT
>NW_007758551.1:6271-6687 GCF_000696425.1 Galeopterus variegatus | reverse complement strand
AGTCACCAGTAGTGGACCAAAAAAATGAAATCTAGGGTTCCTCTGTAGTTCGTGAGTTAATATGTGCAGAAGTCCTTTTCAGCTGTAAAGCAAATATTGACTATTTGGGGGAATGCCAATATTCAATATCTGAACCTTGGTGTCTTGCTCTCTATTTTCATGTTTGAGAACTGTTTTTAGGTTCACTAGGTGTCACTGTAACACAGAATTTTCAAGAATTCTTCTCAAAGAGCCCTTCCAGCACCCTCATATAGATAAACTGCAGAGTGTTTTAGGGAGCAGATGTTCTCTCAATAATGCACGCTTTATTTGAAAAACAAGTGATTTAATTTAATTAGCCTTCATCTCAATAACAACAGTTTTATAATTTGTGCTGACAGACTTTTGTTAGCTTCTTGAAAATGCTTTATTCATCA
>NW_007758551.1:0-890 GCF_000696425.1 Galeopterus variegatus | reverse complement strand
AATCCGGTCATATTACATCCTCCCACCCATGGGTTTGTCCCTCCTTCTATTCAAGCTACACTGGCCTTCCTCTGATTTCCTCTTGCCACAGGGCCTTTGCACATGCAATATCTATTTCTGAAAAGTGTGTCCCTTGCACTGCTCTACACAGTTTAACTTTGAATTTCATCTCCAACACTTATTTGGGGAAGTTTTCTGTATCCTCACTGACTTGGTCAGATGCCCTTTGTAGTAGAGCATAGTGCTTTAGTCTCCATTTTAATATTTATTAGTATAGCATTTTACATTTATTTTATATGAGCAAAATACAGTTCCCGCCCTTATGAAATTTACAGTATTATTTGGAGGGGGGGGAGACATTAATAATTATGCAGAAGCTCCCTAATCTGACTCTATCATACAGATAATTAGTGGGTTGATTGAGAATCAGGTAAATCAGGGGATCATCTTTTTGATGAAACATCTGTTTTAATTTAAGACCTATAAATATGCATTAATTTGCCAATCTTTTGGTAAGGCTTTTCCCTTATGGATTACTGACTAATGTTCCCGCAGGTCTTTTTTTGCATGAACTACACTTAACATAATACTCTGTGATTTTCAGTTGAAGTGTATTCTTAAAAGTGGAATGAGAACTGTGATGCTTTGAAGCTATGAGTACAGAATCCTTGATTTTTAACTTTTTTCCTTTTTACCCTCTCCTTCCACACTTGCCTTGCCCACACCTGTTTTGGCAGCAATTTTTTTTAGTGACTCCTATCTTAATAGCAGCTGTGGTTTTGTGTTGGCGAGTGGTGGAGGAAGGCAGCTGTCTCACTGATGAGTGCTTAGGGGGGCCAGGCAAGGGCTCTGCAGCCAGCCACTTCTGCAGGTGGCTGAAGTTCCACCAC
>NW_007758550.1:0-6687 GCF_000696425.1 Galeopterus variegatus | reverse complement strand
GTAATTCATCTTAAATTAGTTTTTGTGTATAGTGGTAAGTAGTGGTCTATTATTTATTTATTTATTTATACTTTTAAAAAAATTAACATTTACTTATACATTTTTGTGGGGTACAGTGTGTTGTTTCTTTTTTTTTTTCCTTTTTTTGTCTTGTTTACTGACCGGCAACGGGATCGCAACCCTCGGTGTTGCGCCCGCACCACGCTCAGCCAGTGAGTGGGAACCGGTCTCCACATGGGATCCGAACCCTCAGCGGGAGCACCGCCACACTCCCAAGCAGCGCACTCTCCAGTGCGCCACCGGGCCAGCCCCAGTGTGTTGTTTCAATACATGCATATACTGCACAATGAATCACTTAGGGTAGGCAGCATAGTTTTGTACCTGTTAGTAGTGGTCAATTAAAAAATATATAGATATCTAGTTATTGCAGCACCATTTGTTAAAAATACTTTCTTTTTCTCAGTGCTCCTCTTATATTGAATTGTCTATCTTTTGCCATTTGCTCTGGTCTGAATGTTTCTGTCCCCCACAAAATTCGTATGTTGAAATCCTAATCCCCAAGGCAATGGATGGTATTAGGAAGTGGAGCCTTTGAGAGGTGATTAGGTTTCTCATGACTGAGATTAGTTTGGATTAGTGCTCATATAAAACAGGACCCAGAGAACTAGCTCACCCCTTCCATTATGTAAGGAAACATCAAGAAGGAGCCAGACACCAAATTTGCTGACACCTTGATCTTGGACTTCCCAACCTCCAGAACTGTGAGAGAGAAATTTCTGTCATGTATAAGTCATCTACATGGTATTTTGTTATAGCAGCCCGAATGGAATAAGACACTATTTTTATACCATATTAATTATTGTATATATTACTACCTATAGTAGGTCTTGAGGTAAGGTAGTACCTGTCCTTCAGCTTTGTTCTTTTTCAATATTCTTATGCTGGAAAGTAAAACCATAGGTATTGGAGCCAGTTCAAAGGGGCTCTCACTGGCCAAATATGAGACAACTTGAGCTCCAACATAATCAAGGGCAGCAATTAATTATAGACCATTGAAAAAATGATGACCCATACCTCTAATAAGTAGATAACTAAGAGGGAGTAGGGAGAGCTCTTGCTTACAGTGGAATGTTGAATCCTGATTAGGAAATGTGGAGGGATGCTGGAATTAAAAAGCCATCATTCTGAGGAGTTCAGGTCAAGATGGTGGAATAGACCGTCCCCAGCGTCACTCTCTCCAGAAATCAACCAATTTACAACTATATAAAAAAGCCAACAACAGCCAAGCTGGAGCCACTAGGAAGAGGAGGAGAGACCTACAGACTGCATGAAGGCAGGAGAAGCCATGATGAGAGAATCCAAAATCTGAATCTAACCATGAGAAGAGAGAGGAGAAAAAAGAATAAGGAACATTCTGTTTTTGAAATGAAGGAACTGAATTCTTTCAAAAAGACTTTTTTAAAAATAAAAAGTCAAAGTTATAAAAGGTGAAAGCCTGTGGATATATACTAGACTAAACGAGACTAAAAAGACATGACAACTCAATACAATACCTGATCCCAGACTGGATCCCAAAATACTATAAAACATTATTGAGTCAATTGACAAAATTGAAATTAGATAAAAGTTTTGTATTAATGCTAAATTAGATAAAGTTAGATTAGATAAAACTACTGTATCAATTTTAAATGTAGTAAAATTTATAACTAAACTAGTTATCTAAGAAAATATCTTTATTTTTAGGAAATACATACTGAAATATTTAGGGGTAGAGAGTCATGATGTATATATGTAGGCAATCTATCCTCAAATGATTCGGGGGAAAATGTGTGTGTGTGTAGAGAGGGAGAAATAATAAAAAGAGAAAAAAATTGTAGTAAACCTGTGTGCCTTTGTTAGGTTTATAGGTAATTTCTTGGCAATAAATGTATTAATCCATCCTGAAACTGACATCTTAATATCTTTTTAAAATTTCTACATAATGGTGAGATCAATACCCTTAGTTACAGTATATTTCATAATACATTTTTATGCAGGAAAAATTTTAAATTTTATGTAGGAAAATACCCTGTTTTCATTAATTACCCTGCTATAATTTCAGCTTTACTGGTTACCTTCACCACAATGTTGGTTAAAGTGATAACCCCTTCTTTAATACCAAAACATTTATGTCCTTAGTTATCTATAAGGTTTAAACATGTAAAGATAGTCAAAGTAAATCCAACCTATATTTGGGTAGCTGAAACTATTAAAATCAGTCAGGAAAAAGAGCCTAAACTGGCATCACGGTATAGTATTCTAAAAACACCAAAAAAAAAAAAAAAAAAAACTTCTCTCAGCATGTTTTGGTTTTTTCAGTGTAAAGCTCTTATATACTTTTTGTTAAATTTATTACTAAGTATTTAATTTTTCGATACTGTTAAATATAACTGATTTTTTAATATTGACTTTGTATACTATGACTTTGCTATATTCACTGATAATTCTCATAGTCATTTTGTGTATTTTTTGGAATTTTCTATATAAATAATCATGTCATCTCTGAATAGAATTTTTTTTATTTGTTTCCTTACCATCTTGGTGTCTTTTCTTGCCTTATTACATTAGTGAAGACTTCCAGTAATATGTTGAATATAAATGCTGAGAGAGACATCCTTGCCTTGTTTCTAATATCAAGGAGAAAATTTTTAGTATTTCACCATTAACTACAAATGTTACCTGTAATTTTTTCATGGATGACTTTCATCAGATTGACAAAGTTCTTTTTTATTGCTAGTTTGCTGAGAGTTTTTACAATGAATGGGTGTTTAATTTTGCCAATGCTTCTTTTTAAATTGTATAATTTTCTCCAGTCTGTTAATATGATTGGTTATGTTCATTGACTTTGGAATGTTAAACCAACCTTGCATTCCTGGGAAAGACCCCAGTTAGTTATTATAGAATATTCTCTTAATGTATTGCTGGATTCAATTTGCTTATATTTTTGTACCGATTTTTGTGTCTATGTTAATTAGATATATTGGTCTGTAAAATTCTTTTCTTGTAATATTTTTGTTAGATTTTGATGTCAGGGTTATGCTGGCTTTACAAAACAAGAGTTTGTAAAAAACTGATATCACGTTTTCTTAGATGATTGTTAACATTCACCAGCGAAACTATCTGTGCTTTGAGTTTTCCTTTTGGGAAGGGTTTTAATAATGATTAACATTTTTCATGTTGGGCTGGCCAGTTAGCTCACTTGGTTAAAGTGTGGTGCTGATAACATAAAGGTCAAAGGTTTGGATCCCCCTACTAGCCAATCACCAAAAAATACAAAAATAAAAGAAAAGAAAGAAAAAACATTATAAAAAAATGTATGTGAGTATAAGGCTATTCAGATATTCTGTTTTATCCTGCAAAAGCTTTGGTAATTTTTTTTTTAAAGAAGTTTGTCAATTTCATCTCAGCTGTGGAATTTATCACAACAAAGTTTTTCAAAATATTATTTTATATCCTTTAATGTACAGGATTAAATATAAAATGTTATTTTATATCCTTTTAATGCACCCTCCGTGTTCGTGGGTTCCACATCTGTGGATTCAACCAACTGTGGATTGAAAATATTTGGAAAAAAATTGAATCTGTACTGAACATGTACAGACTTTTTTCTCTGTCTTTATTCCCCAAGCAATACAGTATAACAGCTATTTACATAGTATTTACATTGCATTAGGTATTATAAGTAATCTAGAGATTATTTAAAGTATACAAGAGGATGTGTGTAGGCTATATGCAAACACTATGCCATTTTATATCAGGGACTTGAGCATCTGCAGATTTTGGTATGCACAGGAGGTCCTGAAACAAATCCCCCATGGGAACCAAGGGATGACTGTATTTAGGGTGTGTAGTTTTATACTCTCTTTTATTCCTGATATTTGTAATTTGTAATCTTCCCCTTTTTTTCTTGGTCAGAGTTGCTAGGGGTTAGTCAACTAATTTAATCTATTCAAAGACCAACTGTTGGTTTTGTTAATTTTCTTTATTGTTTGTCTGTTTTCTATTTCATTGAACTCCACTCTCTTATTTTATCTTCTACGTGATTTGTATTGAATTAGCTTGCCTTTCTTTAGCATTTTAAGGTGGAAACTTAGATGATTGATATTAAACTTTTTTTCTTTTCTATGTAAGCATCTAAATCTGCACATGTCCCTATGTGATAATGTAGCTAAATCTTATAAATTTTGATAATATTGTATTTCTATTATTACTCAGTTCAAAATATGATTTAATTTGCCTTATGATTTCTCCTTTTAATATAATGTATTATAAATGTGTTGTTTAATTTCCAAATAGTTGGGGCTTTTCTGTATACTTTAATGTTGTTGATTTCTAATTTAATTCTAGTGTCATCAGAAAACATTCTACATAAGAGCTCAATCTCTTGAATCCACTGAGAGGTGTTTTATGGTCCTGCATTATTTTTACAGTAGTAGGGTATAGTGTTCTATAAATGTCAATTAGCGCAACAAAGTTAATAGTATTTTTTTAGGTCTCATATTCTAATGATTTCGGTCTAGATCAGTTACGAAGAGAAGGTTGTTAAAATGTTCACCATGATTCTGAATTTTTCTGTTTCTCTCATTAGTTCTGTAAGTTTTGCTTCATGAAGTTTGAAACACTGTTAATAGGCTTAGACACATTTATGATTATGTCTTCCTGGGATGAATGAGTTCTTTTATCATTTTAAAATCTTTATCTTTGGTAGTTCTCTTCTTCCTGAAGTCTATAGTGTGTCTGGAATTAATATAGCAATCCCAGCTTTTTTCTTGCTTACTGTTTGCAAGTGTATATTTTCTATCCTTTTCTTTTAAACTGTCTGTGTCTTCAGTTTTTTTCTTGCAGCCAGCATACAGCTGGCTTTTACTTCCTATTCACCTAATATTCTAAGCCTTTTAATGGGAGGGTTTTTTGGTTTTGTTTTGTTTTTTCATCTACTAACATTTAATGCAAATATTGATATGGTTGGATTTTGGCCTATTATTTTTTCTCTTGTTCTATATTCTTTATATCTGTTTTTGTTCTTCTGTTTTTCCTTTTCAAGCATTGTTTGGATTACTCAAATGCTTTTTAGCATCTCATTTTATTTTCTCCATTGTATTTTTAGCTATATCTCTTTGTATTTTATGTAATTGCTCTAAAGATTCCACCATGCATCCTTAAAGTATCAAATACTACTTAGAATTAATATTTATTTATAAATTGTATTTATCCTGTTTGGTTTTGCTCAGCTTTTTGTATTGTTTTTCACTAAACTACTAGGTAAACATGTTAGACCACTAGATATATTTTTACAGGTCACTGAAACTCTATTCATTTCTCTGCTTTTTACTCTCTGTTCTATAGATAGGATAATGTCTATGATCTATTTTCAAGTTCATCGATCATTTAATTTTTCATCTCTAATCTGCTGTTACACCACCCAGTAAAATTTTCATTTCATATATTATAGTTCTTAGTTCTGGAATTTCTATTTGTTTCTTTTTTTATAATTTCAGCTTCTTGGTTGAGATTCCTCATCTGTTCTCTCATTGTGGCAATGTTTCTCTTTAGATAACTGGACGTATTCACAATACCTGCTTTGAAATGCTGTTCTGCTAACTCAGACATTTGGATTGTCTCTGGGTTGGTTTCTATTGATATTTTCTCTTGACTAAGAGTCACACTCTTATGTTTCTCTGCATATCTGGTAATGTTTTATTGTATGCTGAAGTTTTTTTTTTTTTTTTTCGTATACTGAAGATTTTGAACCATACCTTGCAAAGTCTCTGGACTCAGCTATCTTCCTTTGAAGAGTGTTAATTTTTGTTCCAGCCAGCAGTTAACTTATCAAGTTCAAATTTCAAACTCAGTCTCCGTTGTGGTCAATAACAGCTTGACTGCTCAGTTTCTTCAACTTCCAAGACATTGCTGTTTGCTGAGAACCTTGAAGTCTTCCCCACATATGTACAGTTCAGGACTGAACAAAAATTTGAGGCAAAGTTTTTATGCAGAGGTTTTTGAGGTTTCACATTTTGTGGCTTCTTCCTTTCCAGTATTTTCTCCTCACTTTCTACCCTTCTGGCAGCCTCAAATTCCATCTGACTCCTCAAGCCACTGTTTCTGAGGCTTTTTACTTGAGATCTAGCCACTCTGGGCTTAGACTAGGAAGTATTCTAAGGCAGAAACCTGGTCAACTTCTCTCCAGTTTCTGTCTGATTTTGGAAACAAGGTAACTATTGCCTTCAAACAATTGTTTTATCCAGATTGTTTATTGTGACTTGCAGGAAGTAACTACATCTGTTACTATGTCAGTTCTGTCATTATGGCAGATGTAGTTAGGTAATTACTGGAAATGTAACTCCCTGCAATTGTATATCAATATGAATATTTTTTTTTCCCTTTTTTTTGCCTTTTTTCGTGTCCGGCAACGGATCGCAACCCTCAGTGTTGTGCCCATACTGGACCGGGACCGGCAATGGGATTGCAATCCTCGGTGCTGCGCCCGCACCTCGCTCAGCCAGTGAGTGGGAACCGGTCTGTATGTGGGATCTGAACCCTTGGCGGGAGCGCCGCCGCGCTCCCAAGCGGCGCACTGTAGCTGTGCGCCACCAGGCCGGCCCTCAATATGAATATTTATTTAACTTCTGTCTTTATCCCTAGAGGCAG
>NW_007758549.1:6389-6687 GCF_000696425.1 Galeopterus variegatus | reverse complement strand
TAAATGTTTCCTGAAAAAAATATGCATTATATAACAATTGATAAAACAGCCTGTCTCCAATACGCATGTTATTAATTCAACACATTGTTGGTGCCATGAAACCAAATCAATCTTGGTTTTTGAATTACTGGTAGAAAGTAATTTTGAATTAGTGAGAGAAGTAGATTATATAATAAGATTTTTTTAAATGTAATTTTGTTACTCACAAGTGTATTTTTTAGATTGAAGTTCTTATTTAAAAGTTTCCATGTAAAGAACTTACTGGCCTGTTTGATAAAGGTTTTTGCTTCCCCTTTTT
>NW_007758549.1:0-675 GCF_000696425.1 Galeopterus variegatus | reverse complement strand
AGAAAAATGCACGTATACATTTTATTTCACTTCTCTGTAACTGAAAGCATTGCTGTGTTCCTCCACTGTGCATGGATGGGGTTTATCATCTTTAAAGCAATGTCTCCAGTGCTTCATACATAATAGGTCTCTAGTAAATGTTTTGTGAATGGACAAATGTATGGGAGAGTATGGAACATTCAAGATAATAAATATATTTGGTCTGAATGTGGACTTAATACATTGTGAACAGCTGTATTAATGTATATATTCTTTGACAAAAGGTGCTTGGATTCTTATAACACGGTTTCTGAAAGAACAAACTTTTATGTCCTTTTGACCCGTGAGTGAAATATTTAGAAATTCCCCCAAATAGAATCAAGCCTTTGATGCACTCAGCCATTTGTGTCTATTATTCCCATCAGTAATATCTACTATTTCCCCTTGAGCTCCTGATAATTAACACTATTCTACTATTCCCCCTTGAGCTCCTGATAATTAATACTAGCTTTATCAGAATTGCTGACATTTATGCCCCAAGCACTTGCTCTTAAGTTTATGTGCCAGTTGTGTATCAACACTTGCAAAATTGCACTACCGTGTCTTTTTTTTCCAGCCTCCAGAAGAAAAGGGAAGAAGAAAAATCAGAATTCTAAATAGGATTCTTTAAAAAAAAAAGAGAGAGAGAGAGAGAGA
>NW_007758548.1:6417-6687 GCF_000696425.1 Galeopterus variegatus | reverse complement strand
TCTGCATAAGGAATGAATGGAGATCCCCGACTCCGTCAGTTGCACCTTTGTTCAACCAACATTCAATGAAGGTTTTAAGGAAATTGTTTCTCTGTCATGTAAGCCTGGCACATAGCTGACAACACACCTTTGCTATCTTCTGGTCTGCATTCCTCTCTCAGATATATCCATGAAAGACTGAATAAAGGTGTACTCTCAGAGAATGGATATGAGGACGGTGAGAATGATTGACCAAGAAACTCACTCCACAGTGAAGGCAAAAATCCAACA
>NW_007758548.1:0-2436 GCF_000696425.1 Galeopterus variegatus | reverse complement strand
GTATGTATGTAGAAAGGCAGAAAGATCAGTTTTTGCCTATTTCATATGTGGAGTCTCTTTGGAAATGAGCAAATTGCTTCTGAGGTTGAATTCCCATCTCAGGTTGTTTAACTCTGTGCTCTTCATATATTCACCTTTTTTTCCCTCAGGTTAGTGACCTGCTATTTTATTTGTTAGGTATCTCTGGATAAATCTGTTTTCCAAACCATAAGTTTAAGGGTAGAATAAAAGGATGTTTGAAAATTTATGTTCTGAAATGTATTATATATTTAATAAAATAAAGTAGGTTACTTCAAAAGCACAGACATGGTTCACGAAAAACAATCAATCTTAAAATTCAGGCAGATTTTATAAAGTACAGATGAAGTCACTCTGTACATGATCCCTTACATGCAAACTGTGTGCAAAAGCTGCTTCAACTGAGCTTCACATGGAGGCCTGGGATTCATGTGAATAACGATTTCAGTGGAACACAGAAGGAACACAAAGTCCCATGTGAAATGAACCCAATACTTAGTCATCAAAAACTGCATACAAACCAAACTGTGAAATTATTTAAAGGCCCGTTCCTTATTTTCCCAGGTAAGGTGTGAAACAATAGTGTTTATACTTAAAAAGTAATATTTTAGTGAGTCTCACCAAGCATTGCATTAGGTAAATATGAAAGATGTAATATAGTCCAGTACAGCAAACATCACACAGTAAAAGTATTCTTCACTCTCTGTGACCCAAATTTACTGCAACAGACAGCAATGTTATCATTTTGCAAAATTCAGCAAATTTTCTTGAGTGTAAAACGACCTCTAGAAGCCAGGAACTGGATATGAATGAACATTTTGAAATAAAGTATTTTATTATTAAAGGATAATTAATACTTGTTCACTTGTCAACATCTTTTAACCCTGAACTTTGGTCATAGAATGAAATATTAAAAGTTTGCATTCTATACAGCCACCTGAAGGAAATCAACTGCAGAGAAAAATATGTTAAACTAGGAGATTTTAATCAGGCATTCAAAATGGAGTGTATGTTTAAGATAATTTTTATCCTTATCAATTTTTAAAATAAGTATTGTGCTCAATTTCAAGGAAGCATTGCAGAATGAGAGAGTACAGCCCTGTATCCATCTCTTTCTAAAATGCTTGACTTTGGATAAGTTACTGAATTTTCACTTTTAACAGTTAAATAATAAACATACTTGGTTCTTTTGAGAAATAAATGAGGTTAAGTGAATGAAAATGCTTGTAAATGAAAAAAAAGAGAGAGACAAAGAAATAACACTGTGATTATATGTCAAGTATTGAAAATAGAAGTGGAAATAAGAGATTGCCTGATGCAATTTTCAGATTTGAAGTTAACAAGCCAGGCAAGAAAGCAGTGGGACTCATTTACAATCACTCTGCTGAGATTAGACATTGAATCTGGCTCCCAGTTCCTTAACTTTTCCATTTTTATCTGTTGATTATTTTCTAAGATGTCATGACCCTGAGAGAAACTTGGTATTACAGTTTTTATGATAACGCCTTTTACTCCAGTTACGTGTGTTTTCATAGATTCTATTTCAGATTTTATTATTGCTCGAACATTCACTCCTGCTGCCTGGAGGTCTGCTTTCCTCCTGGAGATCTGTGCCTTCCCATCCACGGCCATCAGCCTTCACCACTTGATTCACTTTGGCCAGTGAAATGTTTGCAGAACAGACTCATGTCTCTTCAAAGAAAACATGTAAGTAAAAGTTCCTGGTCCTTCAGCCTCTATTTTCCCACAACCGGGAGACTGGCCATGAGCAGATAGGAGCCGCTTCACCGCCTGCATCGTTGGTTGCAGACAATGGGCGTGTGACATTACTGTAACATGATGTGTAATAAGCCTGTGTCGTAAGCTTCTGATTTGGAAGATTTGGGGGTCGTTTGTTATCTGCCAAGAGCATAGCCGAGCATATGGAAACAGATTCCATTCTCACAGTCTCCTGCCATTTCCTCTGTCTTTGGACTTACCTGCACAAGTTTGCCTTCAGTCAGGCATTTTTCCCGAGGTATAAGATTCAGCTAAATCAACCACAAATTTTGGCATTCTAGTAGTTTGTCTGCTGCTAAACTTATCACGATTGAACAGGCACATTTCATTTCTTACATATTTCTGTTTTGTTCTGGGACATAGACATAGACTGAAAAATTTAACCTCCCACAGTAAAACATTAATAGCTACACTAAGAATGTCTTTACATTATTTAAAAATCCAGAGAATGTTCATTTCTTACATATTTCTGTTTTGTTCTGGGACATAGACATAGACTGAAAAATTTAACCTTCCACAGTAAAACATTAATAGCTACAGTAAGAATGTCTTTACATTATTTAAAAATCCAGAGAATAAAAGCTATTAATTAAATGCTTTATGTTTCAGATACACATATTCTATCCATATTACCTGAAT
>NW_007758547.1:6139-6687 GCF_000696425.1 Galeopterus variegatus | reverse complement strand
TTTTTTTTTTTTTTTTTTACTTATTCCACCACGAGGCCTATTCAATATCTTCATTTCATTCTAGGTATCCCGATTCATGGTAAATCGTATAGATTCTCAATTAAGGCACTGTACTTCTATCGTCAATAAGCCTCTATAGGGCCGGCCCGGTGGCGCACTGGATAGTGCACCACTTGGGAAGCGCGGCGGCGCTCCCGTTCGAGGGTTCGGATCCCATATACTGACCGGTTACCGCTCACTGGCTGAGCGAGGCGCGGGAGCAACACCGAGGCTTGCGATCCCATTGCCGGTCCCTGGTCCGGTACGGGGGCAACACTGAGGGTTGCGATCCGTTGCCGGACACGGAAAAAAAAGACAAAAAAAAAAAATAAGCCTCTATATTATAAGCCATTTAAGACTGGAAGCCAGAGAAATATGTGAAAAATTTATTGGAAGAGTAGATAGGTGCTAACCCCCTACCCTGCCAATTTCTGTACTATTCACCTAATGAAGAATTTTCCTGTAGCATATTTACCCAAAGTCTCCATTCAAAACAAATATTACGGTAT
>NW_007758547.1:0-676 GCF_000696425.1 Galeopterus variegatus | reverse complement strand
ATCACTTGAAATTTTCAATTACTAGAGATAACTAACAATAACCTTTTGACGAGATAGATATTTAGAGAAATAAATATATGCATATATACACACATATTGTTTTTTTATTTTATCTTTAACAATTTTGCTGTTAGCATTTTTGTTACAGTCTTTTAATCATACTCTTTTGTTATTTTGGTATCTTCTTGTTCTCTCCACTAATCTACATGGTTGCACTGTTCACACACTCAAGTAAAAAATTTTGTGTATGGCCGGCCCGGTGGCACACTGCTACAGTGCACCTCTTGGGAGTGCGGCGGCGCTCCCGCCGAGGGTTCGGATCCCACATACAGACCGGCCGCTCACTGGCTGAGTGAGGTGCGGGCGCAACACTGAGGGTTGCAATCCCGTTGCCGGTCCTGGTCCGGTACGGGCGCGACACTGAGGGTTGCGATCCGTTGCCAGTCACGAAAAAAGACAGACAAAAAGGAAAAAAAAAAAAAAACTTTGTGTATGTATTTTCCTTATCTGTGTATGGAGTTAGGCATATAACATATACACATTACTGCAACTTGATTTTTCTCACTTACAAATTATATTGTGAGGGCTGTTCGGTTTGCTCACTTGGTTAGAGCGTGGTGCTAATAACACCAAAGTCAAGGGTTTGATCCCCTTACTGGCGAGTCACCAAAAATAT
>NW_007758546.1:6309-6688 GCF_000696425.1 Galeopterus variegatus | reverse complement strand
AGAATTTTTTATTAACTGAGCGTAGATACTGTGAAATGGGAAAGTGATGTACTTGCAGAAATAAGAAGGCAGTTACAGTGTCTTCTCAGTGCCTCTCTTTTGACAGGTCTCTTTCCCTTGACATTGCAAGCATCAACCCCAGAAGCCATAGAAGAAAACAATTAGAAAAAAGGTAAGATTTATTCCTGAAAAGGAAGTTAGTATTCTCTTTAACAAACACCTATAAAGCAGCCTGCTTACTGCTGCACAGTTTACGTGTAAGATACTGAAATAAATGATTTCTCTTTCTTATTTGACTTAGAATAACACATGTAGGCAGACAAGTGAAATAATATTCTGAAAATAGTTTCCCATCAGAATGAATTTAGTATGCGCACTC
>NW_007758546.1:0-565 GCF_000696425.1 Galeopterus variegatus | reverse complement strand
AGGCAAGAAAGTTACAGAAAAGGAACATAGGTGGTTACAAAAAGAACAATGAGATATTCGTTATGGCAACACTCAGTTCCCTAAGAAACTTAAAGAAGCAACCAGAGGCGAGATGTGGAATATCCCCCAACCAACAACCTTAAAGCTTTTAGCTCACATACTTTCCCATCATTAGGTTTAGCTGCACCAAGGACGACTGCCCTTAGGGCAAGCATTTTTGATGTGTTACAATTTTTATCTACAACAGAGACTTGGAAAGTTTTCTGTTTTTCCCAAGCTTAGGATTTCTATGTGCAATACTAAAAGGTTAGGCTATACCTAAAACTACAAGGCTGTCACCCCACTAAGCTACAGCCTATGCTAAAGGGCTTTGGCCCTTCTAAAACTAAGGACTGTGGTCCTACTAAGCTATAAGTTAGGTCCTGTGAAATACATGTGCTTAATAACGTTAGTGTCCTCCACAATCAGGAACAGAACAAGGATGTCCTCTGTAGCCACTGTTACTCAACATAGTACTGGAAATTCTAGCCAGTACTTGTAATAAGGCAAGAAAAGGAAATTAAGA
>NW_007758545.1:4745-6688 GCF_000696425.1 Galeopterus variegatus | reverse complement strand
AATTTTACATGAAAATATTCTGGAAAATCTAATCTCTAAATTCTAGAATACATATTTTTAACTACTCATATCCAAAAATGGCATAGAATTTATTAAATGAACAATAGGCAGCCAGTGAATATTTTTAGAAGGTGAAATAAGATACAATTGTGAGGTTGTAGAGAAGTTGTAATAATTTGTAAAGGAGCTTTATGAAAAAAAAATCTGACAGTACAATTAAATTCTTTAATAATATCATTATTCTATTTTAATGTAGAAATTTAGCACTTTTCTAGAAAATAAAGTTCTGTTTAATTTTTAAATTGAGTGTTGTTGTGATTTGTATATATCGTAATGTGTGTATCAAACCTTTATATTTTAAAATTCAGAAGACAAGGCAAATAGTTTAAAAGGTAAGTATAGAAATAAATTTTTGAAATGACTAAATTCAAAACCTAGAGCTGAAAACCACAGTAAATCAAACTGAGAATTTAATGACTGGGCTTAAGAGCATATTAGACATGGCTGAGGAGATTAGTTGTGATCTGAAAGAGAAACCATTACATGGTATAATTTTTAAAACGTTTAAGAATACGGTCCCTGTAGACAAAGTGGAGCAGGGAAGTTTTAAAAGAGATACTAAGACTTTTCATACTAATTAAAGGTTTCAGGCCACACATTCAAGAAATATTATTTACACTAAATAAGGGAAATACAAGGAAAACCACTCCACAGTTTATTATAATAAAACTGGTATTTGCTCCCTCCAAGAAAAGGAGAAAAATAATTTTTAAAAACAGCAAGATAAAAACTGATTACTTTTAAAGTAGCAATAATAAACTGACAGAAGACTAATTAAAATAAATACTAGAGGAGAAGAAAATGAAATGATTCCTTCAAGAAGCTGAAACAAAAGTTGCTGTCAACTCAGAATTCTGCTAATAGAAAATAGTCTTCAAAATAATCATACAATTAAAGCAGTTTCAGGAAAGAAAAAAACAAGTAAGAGAATTTGTCACCATCACTAAAGGAAATACTAAATTATTTCATGAGGAAAAAGTAATCCAGATGGAAAATCAAGAAATAAGAAATGAACAGCAAAGCAATGAAAAATATAATTATATATATTATTAAAATTAATATTGACAAAACAGCAATAACAATGATCTGTGGATATGTTACATAGATATATAGAAGTAAATAACCAACAACTATAGCATTAAAGTACCAAGATAAATGTAGTTATAGTGTTTTAACAGAAGGTACTGAAATTAGTAATTTATATTGAACTTTGATAAGTAAAGGAGACTGTTGTAATCTCTTGGGTGATCATTAAAATAATAGCTAATTGCTAATAGAGGGTAAATAATAAAAACATAATTCAGGCAGTAAGGAGAGAAAATAAATGAACAGAGATTTGAAACCAAGAGAATCTTGAGGACATACTGGGAAAGAGCATTGAGGGAGGGGCCAGTGAAGGGGAAAACATGGGCGTGTGCAAGAGGGTGGGGCTCCTTTTCCTTCAATTGGGGAACTATGGTTGTATGTAGATCCAATTTCATTTTAATTGGTTATGCATATCCATGGGGTACAAAACTGACCATTACCACTTGTGCCCCAAGATGTGATGGCCAGATCAATACTATCGGCATGTCCATTACCACAAATTGTGATTATTTCCGGTGTCCCCCACCCAGTTAATCCCTGACCTTCCTCTCCCTCCCCTCTCCCCCACCTCTCTCAGTCTGCAGCCCTAGGCATGGTTTCTTCCTCTACAAGTCTAACACTCCACTGTGGTCTTTCTTTCCTTCCTTCTTTTGTTTAAATATTACAGTCTGCCTCTGCCAACATGCAGGTAGCTTGAAAGGAGTTGGGTGGACTTTGGATCTAGGCATGGAAATGACATCATTGGATCATTTGAAGTTGCTTCTGGAAGATAAGTGGAGGAATGTTTGCATATCTTC
>NW_007758545.1:0-312 GCF_000696425.1 Galeopterus variegatus | reverse complement strand
AAGAGTTTTCATTTGTCTGTGAGTGATGTAGTTGGAAGAAGTAAATATTATATAGTTTTCCAGGCGATGTGGGTTAAATGCTTGTCCCCTCCAAAGCTCATGTGGAAGCTTGATCACCAGTGTGATAGTGTTGACAGGTGGGGCCTTTAGGAGATGATTAGTCTCGTAAATGAAGTAATTCATTCATGGAGTAATGGGTTAGGAATTTATTGAGTTATCATGGCTGTGGACTGATAACTTTATAAGGAGAACAACTGAGCATTTTAAAGTGCTCTTGCTCTTGCCTCTTGCCATGTGATAACCTGCATCTCC
>NW_007758544.1:6213-6688 GCF_000696425.1 Galeopterus variegatus | reverse complement strand
ACTCAGACAAGATGTCAACTGAATGGCTGATTTCAAAAATCAAAAGGGGACTGAATTACAGCAGGGGTCCCTGGGTGAGGCAGCCCAGGACACACAAACCCGGAGTCCTCAAGGAAATGGCAAGATTCAAATTCAGGAAAGTCATAAACCAAAGATATTACATGAAAAGATGAAATAAAAGAGATGATAAATTTCCAAAAATGTTCTCAGCTTCATTTATAATAAAACTGAAAACAATAGAAGCATTATTTTTCATCTCTGGGTTGGCAAAGATTTAAGAAGTTTCATAATACCCTATCGTCAAGATAGTGTGGGGAGACAGAACTCGAATTCCCTATCAGTGGACCACACATTAAAACAAATTTTGGGGGGCTGGCCGGTTAGCTCAGTTAGTGAGTGTGGTGCTGATAACACCAACGTCCAGGGTTCAATCCTTGTACCAGCCAGCCACTAAAAAAAAAAAAAAAAAAAAAAA
>NW_007758544.1:0-776 GCF_000696425.1 Galeopterus variegatus | reverse complement strand
GACCCTACTGCTGTGTAAGTGCTGGGTCCTGACCAGACCACACAGAGTTAAGAGCAGAAAGCCATTCCTTTTCCATGGATGGTCTCTGTTTACAGGAGGAGTCATTGTAGGACAACAAGAGAAGAAAAGGGATGGAAGGTCATATCAGAAGGAAAGAAAATTTAGGGGGACTCAGAAAACGTTTCCCATACCAAGTGATGTCTAAACAGAGTTTTGAAGGAAAAATTAGGAGCAGTAATGATGGGGCAAGGCGGGGAAGGACACTGAGTACAAAAGACAGATTGTCAATGGCAAGGAAGCAAAGAACAGCCAGTTGAGTTCCAGGTAACTTGTCCTGGGGTGACGGTAGACTCTAAGGGTGCCCGTGCTGAAGGAAGCAGGAGAGGCAGGCAGGGGCCTGTGCACCATTTTAATGTAGCCCTCATTTTTTCGGGTCTCATTCCAAACAAGGATAAAACAGCTACATTAAAATCAAAACCCAGATTTCCTGCTCATGACATCCTCTTGCATTTCTGTAGTACCTAAGGTCTGTGCTCCAAATCTCCTTCAGATTTGCTAAGATTCCCCACAATGTATCACAGGAGATGGACCTGTTGTGTTCTGTCTCTTCATCTCCCACCTCTGTGTCTTATGCACCTTCATGGTAATGCTGCTTCTTTGCTTGCCACCATCATGGGACACTTCCAAAGCTAGGAGGTACCCACTGACCATGTGCTCCTCACTGCACTCCAGCCACTCCCTGTCCCTTGAAGAAATGGGGAGACTGCCTATTTCCC
>NW_007758543.1:5011-6688 GCF_000696425.1 Galeopterus variegatus | reverse complement strand
ACACATTAAATATAGTAGTCTCTGAAAATATGCTGTTATTTCTCAGACACCAATTTGCTTTTAGTGACTTGTTTCTGAGGCTTCTCACATTATTTTTGACAATGGTATTTGCATTACATGTCCTGTTCCTTTTTCTTCTCTTTCTAATGATCCTCCTCTCTTAGTAATCTACTTTACAGGTATAATTTATTATTTCCGTTTTAAAGCTTCTATACCCAGTTCACTGGGGTGCAGCTTCAGAATTTTCAAAACTTTCCCTATGAGCAAACCGTAAGTCTTAAGGAAGAAATCTTTGGAACACTGGTCATAATTTTTAAATTTAAATTTTAAATTTATTATTCAATTTAGTTTTGGTCAGCACAGACTTTGAAGAAAAGATGCTTTTAGAGGATTGAGCTTGACATTTCATTTGTTGTTTGGCAATAGTACGCGATATTATTTTAAAGGTCATTGGAAGGACATGCCTTTAGGTCTCCCAGAGGCCAACCAATGAGCAAATAAAATGAGTGTCATGCTTCCATTTATCAGGAAGTCTGTCTCCACAATGAGTTAGCACAACAGACCATAATTACTTAAACTTTACCCTTTCGACTAACTCATCTTGCCAGCTGGTGCTGTATTTTAAAACTTAAACATATTTCCAGTTGCTGGATCTAATGCTGACTTTGTGTCACAAGAAGAGGACCTTAACTCCTTTATTTTGTATCCCCAGGAATAGAGGATAGATGCTAAAAATGACCTTCATGTCCTACCAGTGGCTAAAAGCTTGCAGCAAAGATATGTCTTGGAATCTCTTTTTTTTGTGCTGATTATGAAACACGTGAGGTGTTTTTGGCCAGAGTCCATGAGCCTATTATGTATGCAAGCATTGCTGTGGTGTCACATTATTTCTAAAGAAAACCACATGGGTTCTACATCAAATAGTAAGCTTCCTTAATGAGGCGTGTACTCTGATAATTAACCAAGTGGCCTGACAAACGTGATGTAGTCCTACAAGTGCTGAGGTAGCAAGATATCGAAATTGTGTTTTAAATTAGCACCAAGACTTGGTCAGCAAGTTCTGGCACTGTCACATGACACTATTTTGGTATATTGCCTGGTAATCACATTTGACTTGATATGATCTTGACTTTAGACCAGCATCTCTTGACCTTAGCTCTATTGACATTTTGAGCTGGGTAATTCTTTGCTGTGGGGGGCTGTCCTGTGCATTGTAGGATGTTTGGTGGTCTCTATCCATTAGATGCTAAGTAGTACTACTCCTCATCCCCAGTCATGACAAACAAAAATGTCTCCAGACATTGCCCAACACCCCCTGGGGAGTGAAGTTGCCCATAACGAAGTCACATCAACTCTGGTTATTAAGCCTGGCTAAGAGAGTGTCTCTTTTTTCTCCTTCACCATTTTACACTCATTCTATTTTAAGAAGTGTGTTTTGTAAACAAGGATACCTTTTCAGGTATCTGTCTATAAAACACAGCAATTTTCTCAAAGTTTGACCAAAGCATTGCCTTTAATGGGATCCCCTGAGCTGCTTACTAAAATTGCAGATGCCTTGGCCTCCACTCCATACCCACTGAATCAGAATATTAGGAATGGACCTCAGAAACATGCATTTTAAATAAGTATACTGCGATATACTTGCCAAGACTAAACTTTTAAAACTATTATGGTACT